>NC_056568.1:28276291-28302861 GCF_013358625.1 Macadamia integrifolia
TGAAAAATTCAAAATTGAAGTGAAATGTACGTTTAGGTATGTATCGGTACGTATCGGTATGTATCGGTACGTATCGATGCGTATCGGTATGTATCGACCGATACACACCGATACGTACCGATACGGTCATAAAATGGCCAAAATGGGTAATTTTTTAGAAAAACATAATTTTTTGGGGTGTTTTTATTCCAAAGTTACTGCCAACCATTTTTCTCTCTAACTAAAGTGGAAATCAAGGTTGGGAGCAAGGATTTTACATTTATGGGACAATTACAAACCTTAAATTCTTAGTGCGATACTCTCAATTTACTGTTTATGCATAATACATGTTATATATAACTTTTTTTAACTATTTTTTTATGCAAATGTGTATAAAAAAGTGTTTCCTATCCATTTATGTGCGTATCTTTAGCATATCTTAGCGTATCTCCGATACGATACGATACCCTCCGATACGTATCTTAATTTTGACCGACCGATACGACGACCGATACCGATACTTTAATCCTTGCATACAACAATGATTGAAAATGAGATCTTAGAAAACAAGATATGGACTTCATTTTTTTTTTTTTTCTTTTTTTTTCTTTTTTTTTTTTCTTTTTGGTAATTAACTATCGATTACAATGATACCTTTTTCTGGAGGGTTGTGGGATTATCTTTCTAGGAGAGGTTTCTTTGAGAGGTAGCATGCCGCTGAATAGATCCCTGATTATATGAAAATATCAACAAGAGTAGGGTTTTGATATTTTATGAGGGGCTGGATGGTTATTTCACTCATCTTTTTGTGTCTGGGCTCTGAACGTAAGCCATACTGTCTTTCCGGCTTCTTTTCCCTAACATTTAATTCCTTGTTTTGGACTCGTTTCTTTGTGGCCCATAGAGCATCACCGGCCCTACTCTAGTTGTCCAAGTGTATAATAGTTATTTTATGGGTAAGAGTTTCCTCTTTGACAGCATGGCCCTTGCACTGAGATCATAAGAGAAAGCATCAATAGGGAGGACATTTCTACCTTTCATACGAGGCAGGGTGGATGTCATTTCACCCCCTTTATGTCTAGGCATAGTAGGTACCCTCTCAAATAGACTTTTTTTCCCTTATCTTAGTTGTATCATTTGGAAGGAAAAAGTTTTTTTTTTTTTTTTTAAGACCAATCACTTTGCTTCATTGCCCTTATTTGGATGGTAGGGAATTTAAGAAATTTATTTTTGGGTTAGAGATGGAAGACTTACTTCTGCTAATTTAATAAGTCAAAACATGATTACAGTTGAAAAATGTGACGAAAATAATGTTAGGAACTAATAATGCACCAGAACCACGATTTGCAAAAGGAAAATGAAAGAGAAACAATATACACAGAATACAAATATTTATGTGTTTCACCCAAGATGTACTATACGTCATGGCCAGCTGATAACCCAAACTTTTTTATTCGAATGAATAAATTACTTAGTAGTTCTGTCCATGAAGCATTCTCGAGTTAGGAGTCCTAAGGGAGAACTGCCAATCAATGAAGCAAGCCCTGGTTGTATTTAGATGTTACCTTTTACAATCCAAGACAGTGTTTGGTATGCATTTTCAGAATGAGAATGTGCACTCTCATTCTGAAAATACAGAATGTGTTCTTAACTGAGAATGAGATCGTTGTTTGGCTAAAATGTTTGTTTAAAATGGCATTTTTGATGTGAGAATGGTCAGGCATTTTATTAAACACCTCATGGGAAAAATTTCTTTAGTGAAAATCTCAGACAATATTATATCAATAATTCACAAATAAAAATAAAATTTTTTGAATGCTTCTGTAGATAGTATTGTTTACATCCAACCCGTAAAGATCGCAAGGAAAAAGAAAGATTCTAGGATTTTGGATTCGAGAGGAGATCTTAAGAAGGAGAAAAAGAGAGATATTTGGGGCAAGAGAAGCGGTTTTTAGAGAGAGAAAGAAAAGTAATTTTTGGAGATATGTAAAAATGAGTTGCTATTCCTTGAGAGAGAAGGTGCCTTTCATAAGATTAGTTGTGAAGATATTATCATTGGGCTATGCCAAGAGTTGGAGAATGGAGAATGGAGAATGCAAAATGCAAAATGTAAAAATATCCCATTCCAGAATGGTCTGCATTTTTTACTGTGTTGTAGAATTTTGAGAATGGAATGCTTATCAAACAATATTTTTAAAAGTCCAGAATGTGTTCTTGGTCCAGAATGCATTCCAAGAATGCATACCAAACACAACCTAAGATAGAAATGTGCATTAATGGGTGGACTAGATTGAACCTCTATAGTCTAGGAATGATGAGAGAATCACAGAGGGTACCATGGCAACTGAAAGGAAGTTGGTTTCCACTTGTAATAGAGACAGTTTGTCTGGCTGTTGATTCTTCTGGCAATCGAATTCAAGGGAAGAAGGAAGAGGATGCAGTAGCATCATTATCCAATTCTGCTCATGAGAATTATAAAGCATCAATTTGATTTCCAAAAACAATTCTAATATTCCTAAAACGTTGAGCTAGTATTCATAATTCTAGAATTGGCCAGAATCTCAAAAAAAAAAAATAATAATAATAAATAAATAAAATAAAAAAATGATTGAGTTGATTCAACTGGGGGATTTGAATTCTCTCATCCATTAGAGGCCATCGTCCATAAAGTGTCCCTAGAAAAAGAAGTTCCCTTATCCTTAACCACTTAATCCCATTCGACACGATTTAACACTCTTAAGTTTCTAGTGAGCATAAACCTTCAAGTAATCATTTGTCAAGAGAGATTCCAAAAGAATTGACAAGTCCTCTTGGGTTACGATTTTTGAACTTATCAAGAAATTATTTGATTGGAAACATTCCTGAAAAGATTGGACGACTATATTTAGTAGCAAGGGATATTTAAGCGGAAGGGAAGTAAAACTTTCATACTTAGAAAAGAGATTTTTGTAATCATTATTCCATGTGATCCCTTGTGATTGTTTAAACTAATTTTTTTAAACCATATTTAGTAAAGATACATTTTACATGTAATTTTTTACTTTACATATTATAGCAAAGCGTTATGGATGCAAATCAAAATGAAATTTAATAATCAAATATAGAATGATTTGTGGTGAACAATATAATCACATTGTGTAATGATTGCAAACATTTCCTTTTTAAGTACAAAAAATTTCACTTCCCTCCCCTTTAATTCCCTTTGCAACCAAATAGAATAGACTCTCTGGTGGAATTCCTCAAAGCATGTGAATGCTAACCTTTTCTGATGTTTTGAACTTGTCATATAACAGTTAATTTCTTAGGCAGCATTCCATTGAGTACTCAGCTCCAAGCTTCGATGCATCTAGCTTTTATGGGAAAGCGAGGACTCTGGGGGCCTCCACCCACACCGAATTGCACTGAAGATGGGCTTAACAATGATATTAGAGGAGGAGATGAAGGCAATGTCTTTCAAATTGAAGGGGTTTTATGTCAACATGGCCTTGGGATTTGTGGTGGGATTTTGGGGTATTTGGGTTGTTTTGGCTGTATTTGGTAGGTAAGAGAAGAAAAAAGTATAAGAAATATACTATTTTCTTGGTTTAAGAAATTTTCATATGTTTGGTATGTCCTAAACCAAGAGAAGATTTTTTTTTTTTTTTTTAATTCAAAATTCATCATGGAAATGGTGAAGTTTTCTTGTGTTGCCATAAAAAAAAAATCTTGCCTAAAACACAAGAAGACAAGGAAATATATAAACTTTTCCTTTCTTTTCTTTTATTGGTAGCCAAACAGACATAATTTTTATTTTTATTTTCATTTTTGTTCTTTTCTTTTCTTCTCTTTTCTAGATTTAGGCTGTGTTTGGTAGCCAAGAGAAGAAAAGAAAAAAAATAAAAAATAAAAAAGTAAAAATATCATTCTATTTTCATGGTTTAAGAAATTCTCATTGTGTTTAGTATGTTAACTAAGAGAAGATTCTTTTTTTGAATTCCAAAATTCACCTTGAGAATGGTGAAGTTCAGGGAAAAAAAAGTTTTGCCTAAAACATAAGAAAATAAAAAAGAAATTCTTTTCTTTTCTTTTTATTGATAGCGTATTTCTTATCATTTCATTTCATTTCTTTTCTAGCTTCATTTTTCTTTTCATTTTTTTTCTTTTCTTCTCCAGGTTGCCAAACACAATTTTGCTGTTCAAAAAGTCCTGAAGATTTGTATATTTTCAGTTTTTTGACGATATGGTAGCTAAAATTTTTGGACCATCAAATGTAGTTAGATTGCATAATAGTCTGATCAATGGTCATATATGTTTGATGAGAATTTATAATAGTTTTTGGAAATGTTTTTTTCCAAGATTTGTATTTCCATAAGAGTCTCTTAAAATTAACTTGAGTTCTTCAATTTGGTTGGCTTTGGGATATAATATACAATATCTTTTAACTCTCTCTCTCTCTCTCTTTCTCTGAGGAATCAGCAAATGCTTTTATTAGAAAAGAATGAAAAGAATTACTTGGCTTACTTACACTTTCGGCATTGCCACTAGCAGACAGAAAAAATAACAAACTTAAAAGATAATTACTCATTCGAATCGAAAACGAGACCTCTATTGGGTATCCACATTAATATCATTCAAAATAAAATTAGGAGTCACTTCCCATATGACTGAAGCTCTCAAAGATGTTGCATACTTTGGCATCCTATCGGCTACTGAAATTGGAATTTATTCACAACGGACCATCTAGAAAGGGGAAGGTGAGATCTTGAACCTTTGCGGTCAAGGGAAATTTTATGGGGTTTTAAGGAAGACCTAGATTTTTTTTATGTAATTTTGATTATTTTTTCCTACAATGCCAGGTGAGGTAAAAATTAGCCTTGGGGTATTGATGGCTATGAACCATGCTCAGGTTTTCTTCGTTTTTGTGTTTAGCTTTGTTTATATATATATATATATATATATAAAAGAATTATGTTTAGCTCTATTTAAACCTTTTATTTATATCATTTTTTATATTTTTTAAATACAGTCTCTATTGACTCCTAGCAAAAGCTATCAGCTCCGGTTCGAATTTTGTAGTCTGAACTTATTGGTCCAGTTTCGATATGGCATAGTGTATATATGTATATATATATATATACTAGTAAATACACACGTGTAGCAAAATTAATGTATTTTCACTTATTTTCTATAGTCAGCAATCTCAATTTTTTTTTTTTTTTTTGTTAAAAGATGATATTATTAAAATAAAAGGGGAAAATACACCAACATAAAAGAAAGGGAAAACAACCGAGACCCCTAGAGAAACTTACTCTCTCCACCTTCGGCATGGCCATCAGCAGAGAAAGCAAGAAACACCCTAGCAGAATCTAAATCTATGCCTGTCCATTGCATCATTTTCAATCTCCATCAGAATATGACTGGGGAATGTCACAGAGGTCTCTGTGATTCCTGATTTTGAAGCCTTCCTTGCCAAATAATCTGCAACCACATTTGCCTCGCGAAAACAATGAGAAATTTTCCACGAAATAGAATTCAAATATGGGAGAATCGCTCTCCATCGTTGAAGCACTAACCATGGAACTTGGTTCTTCTGCACAGCAGACACTACACCAGCCGAATCTGACTCAACCCACACTTCAGTCGCCCCATATCTCTTTGCCATGATTAGTCCTTCCAAAACCGCTTCAAACTCAGCCTCAAAGATTTTTTTAATGCCTAAATAAATACTGAAAGAGTTGCAAATCTGACCCTCTTTGTTACGAGCAATGCCACCCGCACCTGCCCTTCCTGGATTTCCCAGAGAACTCCCATCTACATTGATTTTAAACCAATTTGAATGGGGTTTACACCAATGAACTTCTAGAGGCGGAACATACTTAGGGGCCTCTACATGTAACCCCAATTTCCTGCAGCATAAGAGATCGCTGATACTCTTCACTTCACCCTTCGAACTACCCAAGCAAAGACCAATCTCATGGCAAATTAATTTAAAAATATGCACATCAGATCGAGCCTTGTCCTCATGGCTTCGTCTATTTCTCTCCCACCAAATATTAGTGGCAATGATTGAGAAGCTCAGCAGCCATGGGTTTTTTAAGTTTAAGATTCTTGCCTTGGATTTCCACCATGTTATCAATCCTTCTATAGATTGATGCATCGTCCAATAAATCCCAAAACAAACACAGAACCTTTCCCATATGCCAGTTGAGTATGGACAGTGAATAAATACATGGTCAATGCCGTCTTCATCTTGGTTGCAAAGGAAGCATCTCGATGCCATCATGATACCTTTCGCTTTGATCAGCTCGTCTGTTGGAAGTTTCCTATGAGCAAGCCGCCATCCTAAGGTAGAATACCGTGGAGGAAGACCTTTCCTCCAAATCAAAGAGAACCAAGGGACTTTTGGTGATTTTTCTCTAATTTCATCCCATGCAGAAGCCGTAGAAAAATTCCCCATAGGAGATAATTCCCAGGCGCAGAAGTCCTCCCTCTGATCAGGGCAAATAGCTATCTTCTTGATAGAGGTAAAAATATTATTTAGAAGTACCGACTGTACTATAGGGAAATTCCATTGACCATCCTGGATAAAATCACACACTTTGGCATTAGTATTAGGGGGGGAAAGGCCCATAGTCTTTATCTCCTCCATCAGAGATTTAGGTCCCCACCATTTATCCTTCCAGAAGTTTGTCAAATTACCATTGCCAATAACCCACCTCTCGTGGTCTGACACAAAATCCCATGACTTCCGAATCCCTAGGGCAATTGATGAAGGCCTGCTTCCCTTGGAAAATTTACCATCCTTTTTAACAAATCTTGCACGAAGAAATGAACTAGCATTCGATTTCCCATGTTTAATTCTCCAAACCATTTTACACAACATAGCTTTATTTGAATCTCTTAGCTTTCTGATCCCTAGACCCCCTTCTTCTTTGGGCTTGCACAGAGTATTCCACTTCACTGTAATTGCTCTCATACTTTCCACCTCCCCTGTCCATATAAAGTTTCGCATCCATAGGGGATTTCGGCAGTCACATACTGGTTTTGGTATGGGTGTATAGAAAAAGTTGTTTAAATAAAATCCACCCATGCCTACACTCATTATTATTATATTACCAGGCTATGTGTTTTTGTGACTCGGAAGTGATGGGGCGGTTTTGAGTATGTCTAGAGAATCCCTTGGATTGCCCAAGTACGAAATTTGAGCTGAAATTTAATATACCCACGATATACATGCATACCCTATATTCATGCACCATAGTAGCCTCCTATCATTCACCTTCTTAAAAAAAAGTTGCAATGGTGTAATGTAGTGGGCCCCCTTTAGATCTCTATGTGGCCCCACAGTGGTTGCTGCCTAGTCTAATAACCGTTAAATTAGCATTTAATAAAATAAAAATAAAAAAGGATAAGCTTCTTTGATTATTGAGATAAGCCACGGGTAATACTTTATTGATTTGAATATATCAACATGAAATTTGTAATGTCCACGTCAACCCTACGTGACCATGAACAGCTAGGGAGACAAATTCTCCAACATATGACAAGTTCAATTTTTTTTTAAGGGCAAAAGAACACTCGCTCATCATGTCCGTTGCATCTATACAAGCAAATGAGGAGATGCATATAGACATCAATAAGGGGTGATTTTTTGAATTTCATGGAGGAGGAAAATGTCGTCTCTCTACCCGTGACCAGGTAGTGTTCATTTCCCCTTTCTTAATTAAGTTAAAAAGAATCTCACACCCAAAGTCCAAAACACACAGGTCTGACTCTTTCATCACCAGCCAAATGTAAAAAATATATATTGAACCCTAAATGAAAAGAAGATACAACCACTACAACCCATATCCCATAAATTAAACCTCAGTACATATCTCGGCTATCCTCTGCTTGCACCATAAATCTAGAGCCAAACATTTCTGTTTCAAAAAATGGATGTAGTTTCAGATTTCTTATCTAAGCTCCACACCATAACCTTCTGCTTGATCTGCATCTTCATAGTCGAAGTATCCCTCTTCAACCAATCCCTCTCACACTTTACCTGGCGGCGCTTCCGTAGACGCGCAACCAGCGCCGCCGCAAGCACCACCTTATTGGGTCTGATCGATGCCCAGAGTCCAGCGATTCGTTACTACGACAACGGCAGCGGCGACGAGTTGAAGGAATGCGCGGTGTGTTTGATGAAATTAGAAGATGGAGATGAGATGAGAGTTCTGCAATGCAACCATGACTTCCATAAAGAGTGTTTGGATCAGTGGCTGGAGAAGGAACAGTTGACGTGTCCGCTGTGCAGGAGGCATGTTTTGCCTGAGAAGGTGGTGTTCGAACACAAGCAATTGAGGAGCGAAGTTGAGTTTGCTAGGGAAGGAGCGCACCTTGCTTATTTTATGCTTTATGGTATACATGGCCGTGCCTTACATTAACGCCTTCTGGATGAACCCAAGTGATGAACTGAAATTGGAAGTCTCTATTCCGTTCCAGTAGTTAGTCCACTAATACTGAACAATTTTTTTTTCTTTTAATTTAAAATAGAAGCTCTGTAATCGATTGGTAGTTAATCATAAAGTTGGGAGATGAAAAGAAATATAGTTCAAATCGTCAAGTTAATTATGGGCTTTATTCCTCTTTGGCTTAGCTTTCATTGCTAATCGCCGCAATTAGAGAGAGAGATGAACGATCCATGAAGCGTGTGGTTTTGAGTTTGACTCGTCTTACTTAAAGTATTTTCATTCTTAAAATTGAAACAAATTAAAATTCTCAATTCTCTACGACGTCTAGGCGAAAAACTATTTTCAGGAACAAGCAAATCATAATAATTTTCACTCTCATCCCCAATCAATTTTCATATCTTGCAATAAATCCATCCAAATCATTCTTATCAAATATATATTTTTTCTCGGTATATCTTTGATTAATTTATTGCTTACTTTTATGGACTAGTGAAATACTTATGGTTTGATACATAATAAGAAATTTTATCCCATTTTATAGGCAGATAAATCAGTTCGATAATTAATATCCCCATTTTTATCAACCCTTGGGGTCAATCACACAGGGTGTTTAATGTTATTCACTACTTTGAATGATTCTCATTCTAATTGCCCTTTATTCATTTTTGTGAAGCATCGATCAAGATTTAATTGGAATTTAAATCTGCCATTAGATCCGTTGATGAAATTGATAAAATCCTATATCAAGAGTTTTAATTGGTTACTTCTTCTTCTACTTTCTTTCTTTCTTTTTATTTCTTTTTATTTTTTTTATCTTTTAATTAAAGTTTTTAAATACTTACCTGTACAAAGGACACAACCTTACCCTATGCTAGGAGATTTTATATTGTACATTAGTGCCTCCCTGTACCTATCTTTTCTCCCTCTTATGAATTTGATGACATTTTTCTCTATTAGGGGAGGGGTGGTGTCGCCGTGTCGGGGGAATTAATCACTTAGAGCAAAGGCCCATATCTTGCCTTGTGCTTTCATGACGATATGTGAGCAAAGCAGGGAAGGAAGCACCTTCAATTGAATATGGAGATATGATTTATTTTTAAGAGATATATATATATATATATATATTTTTTTTTGTAGAAATTTTTAAGAGAGAGATTATGCATGAGTTAAGATGACGGTGATGTTTTTAGGTTTTTTTGGGTAGATGATGGTGATATTTACCAAATCACATTGTGTTAACGTTGTGGCAAAAGCGTGCAGAATGGCTCAACTAGGGGCTCACAGTTTGACATCATCTCTCAAATTAAGGTGGACATAAATTTTTTTCAAATATTTAGAAAATAATTATTAATACATAATAATATTTCAACTCATTTTTGTAAACAATTAAGCCCGAAATTTTGTCCAATCATGAAAAAACTTTCTGTCTCTTGATATTCACCCTAGCTATGGAAAGTAAATTCTTTGTCAAGCATCTTTTGGTCCACATGCATATGGATCTAATGCATTAATATCACCAAGAAGCATAAACTTCTAAGAAAAAAAAAGAAAAACCGTTAGTACACTATAAAACCCACAACCTAAAAGCAACTATAAATATCTCTCAAGCTTGGAGATCAATTTCAATATACTAATGAGAATCTTATCCCTAACACAACAGATAGTAATCCATTTAAGATACACACATAAATGGAGAGCCTAGAATGAGAGCGGGGTCTTTTTTGAGGTGGAAAGACAGAGAAAGAAATGGCTTGGCATAGCGCTGGTGTGAAATAATTACATATTATATATCTTAAAATAGAAAATGATGAAATAATGTCCCATAACATACCTACAGGCATGAAATAATTACGTTCTAAATGTTTGACATATATGGCCTTATGATCCAAATCTAATAAATGTAATGGTTGAATTACCTGGCCACATCTCTCATTAGATCACTTTCCAATCAAAATTTCATTAAAGATGAGTCGGAGTTTTTAGAATTTTGAACACTAATGTACGGCATCAGATCAAAAGGGAATGCCTGGTGCATGATGCTCCCGCGATGAAATGGTTCCTATACTCCGGTTGTGAGAACCATTACGACATATCCACTATTCTTTTGCCATATGGATAACTAATGTGGTTATTTTAACCATGCATTGGATAGAGATGTCATGTTCTGGAATAGCTAGGTGTCAAATTTTAGAGCCTCGTTTAATCAAATGAGAGGGTTTGGCATGCCGCTAGCACTCCTAGAGCTAGCGGCTCAATCAATGGTGTGGTTGGGAAACAACAACAAGCATGAGGGTCATTTTTGAAAGAGAGGTAAAGAGAGTGACAAAGATTTGGCGCCCCAACAGCATGCCCAACTTTATTTCCTTTAATCAAATATCATCCATGTATGCATGTATGTCAACACATGCTAACGGTACTTCGGCCACTTTTGTGCTTTCTTCTATAGCTATGGATTTTCAAAGCTCTATTTTTTTTTTTGTTAACCAAAGGTGTCTGGGCCAGTTTACGCGTACCTTAACAAATCCTCGGGGAAACTAGCACAACAACCCACTGTCATGATCTCCACTTGAATCGCAAATGCACAGATGGGGAATCTAATCTGAGACCGTGCACCTAATCCACACAATCTCTAGTTCGCCCTAACCATCTGGGCAACCCACGGGTGGGTACAGAATAAATAAGAAAACACACACACACACACACACACTATCCCACGACCTCCTCCCATGGGTGCCGGCACCACAAGCCGAAGCTACCACCATTAGGCTATCCTAGTATTCAAAGCTCTATTTAACCACATAAAAAACCATGATAATGTTGAGCATAGACCGATTGTTCTACCATGGGAAGGGTTCCTACCATGGGTGGGTAGGAAAAATTGAAAATTTTCGAACATGCCAAGACTAGACTTGGATCCTCTATGGCGCAACAGGACATCTAGTGTACATCCAACGTGCCAAAATGCCTTGGGCTACGTGTGACTGCCTTGAGTTCTGTGCTTGAGCATTTCTAACTGTTGAATCATGTCAAACGCCCTATTGCACCACAGAGGAAGTCAGTCCGCCAAGACCCATTTTTCATATCAGCATGCTGTATTTTTGCATCGTAGAAGTCACTTAACAAATTTGATTATTGTATGTCTAGAGAATGATGTGGATTGCCCTCTCCTATATATTCTAGCATGCTTAGACCCATTAGAAATCCATTTTTCAAATTAGCATGCTCTCATATATGGGCATGCCTTCTCCTGTATAATCATGCACTGCACTGCAGTAGTCTTGTGCACACTTAGATCAGGTTGAAACACAATTGTCCATTTAATCAAAAGTACTTTATTTTCTAATAGTATTCTTTTTTTTTTTTAAGATTCCAAATCAAACAATCAATAGAGTTGGATCATGATCTAACTGTAAGATTCCCAATTAGGTGGGGTAGCATAGTCAAAGATTTGTTTCTAAAATCGGTTTAGTGGTGTTGACTAAAGATGGAGTAAGCAGAAAGAATCCAATATTATTTGGTAAGTGATGTCTATAGAGATATTGGATTATATTAGCACACCTTAATAGTATGAAATATTTATTACTATGTGTGGACCTAAGGTATTATTTCATTAATAGGGAGGAAACCCTAATTTTATTGCAGGGTTGGTCCATACCCTCACCCCTATATATAGTTATCAATGACCCATTAAATGACGCTAATGACCTAAAGCAAAAGGGAAAGAAGGTAGACCAGACCAACATTGATCGTGTTGTACGAGGAGCATACAAGAAGACTTTGAGGAGTTCTTATTCTTCAGCCATGGATTCAGGTATGTCTAAAACGTGTTGTTTTTATAGTGTTGGCCCATACCCTCACCCCTATATATAGTTATCACTGACCCATTAAGTGACGCTAATGACTTAAAGCAAAAGGAAAATAAGGGAGACCAGACCAACATTGATCGTGTTGTACGAGGAGCATACAAGAAGACTTTGAGGAGTTCTTATTCTTCAGCCATGGATTCAGGTATGTCTAAAACATGTTGTTTTTATAGTGTTTGTCGTGCATGCTTATCGATCTTCATAAACCGTTCCGTATTTATTTTCTTTCAATGGTATCAGAGCCTCGTTCATAGAGATCGATAGGTTGTTAATTTTATTATGATCTTATACATGATTTACAATGGTGACTTTATGTCAATCATGTTTGTTGTTCTGTTTTTCAAATCTGTTTTAGGGTTCTATTGGAAAATCGTGACCACTTAAATTATTAAAAAAAAGAAGAAAATAAAAGAAAATAAAAAAGAGGTGAGATGAGATGAGATGAGACTGATGAAGGGAAAGGCTCATACAAAGTTTGTTTTGTTTTGATTTATTATTATTCATTATATATAATATATTATATTATAGGGAGAGGGATAGGTATGTCGCCGATATCAAGTATGCTAGCGGATAGCACCAATAGGAACACATGATGGAGTATCATTCAGGAAGGATATAAAGGTCATTTCAGAAAAAGGGAAGAGAGAGATAGACACAATGGGTTCTAGCATACTTGATATTGGCGGTATACCCAACATTTTCCCCATATTATATAAGAAGGGTCAAAAGCCACTTTTGGTTTTGTCTTTTAGAGAAACCGTACTAAGTGACTTTTGTTTTGTTTTGATTTATTATTATTCATTATATATAATATATTATATTATATTATATTCTATACACGAAGGGTTAAAAGTCACGTTTTGGTTTTGTCTTTTGGAAAAACCGTACCAAGTGACTTTTGTTTTGTTTTGATTTATTATTATTCATTATATATAATATATTATATTATATAAAAAGGGTCAAAAGTTACACAGGTTACTAAAAAAATAAAAAATAAAAAATAAAAACCCCAAAATTGAGTTATTTTTATTGGGTCTGTTTCTCTGTTAGAGAAACCGTACAATTTTTTAAATTTTTTTTTATTGATTTTGGCATATATGAATCAATTTCTATTCAAATTCACTTTTTCATTATGGAACTGTTTTTTCGATTTTGGCATATATGATTCAACTTTTCATTGTGGAACTTTTTTTTTATCAGATTATTTTGCCCTGTGATATTTTGTTCTGTCACGATAGGAACACTTATGGATGTCAACACTAAGTTTTATGTGCTTTTGTGTTTCATATTATTATACAATTCTCTGATTAAAAAAAAAATAAAATATAATGGGCATACAGTAGCAATCCAGGTCTATAGAGTTTTCGTAATTTTAGAGATTAGACTTCCACTTAGTGGGCTAATTCCTAAATATGCGGAATCACTATAGACCATCCGGATGGATTGTAGTCAAGAAAGCCATATGGCGAACGATGTGCTCTTGCCAACACAGGTAAGTCTTTGTTTGGTCGGTTTTGCTTGATGGTGTGAGGGTGACTTTTTTTTTAGCTTCACTATTTTGGAGGTTCTTGTCTTGCCACCACAGGTGACGGAATCTACAATATGGTGTTGTTTTTTGGCGTCTTGCCTTACATATGAAAGATTCATTTGCATGTTAGGCGATCTTACCACCATAGGTGTAACCCCAATGATGCCGGATCTTTTCCCAGTTTGTGTTTTTTTTTTCGTACAGTTGTTAAAATTAGTAATGGGATTAATCTGATTAATAAGTCATAATTAATCAGTTTTCATTATATTATTAGGATGTTGATATACTTTTGGTTATTGCATATTGTATATTTTGGTAATTATTATTGTCAGCTATGACTTCCCAATTGTTTTCCATCAAAGTCCTGAATGGTTCCAATTTTGAGGAGTGCATAGATTCTCTTACTGTGTCTCTTGCCATCATGAGACTCGATTATGCCCTGAGAACTGATAAACCCCCCGAGCCCACAACTGAGAATGATGCAACTGCAAAAACACTTTATGAAAAATGGAAGGAATCCAACAAATTATGTCTGATTGTTATGAAGCATACTATGGACAAGATCATTAAGAAGAGTGTGCCTTCGAAAGAAAATGCTAAGGATTTTCTTGCAGCTGTTAATACAAAGTTCATCAAATTTGATAAGGCTGAGAAAGGAACATATTTGGAGTGGTTCCCATCCACTCGATATGATGGCACAAGTGGAGTACGTGATCACATTATGAAAATGACCAATTATGCTGCCACATTGGGCGAGATGGAAATGAAGATATCTGATTCTTTCCTTGTGTGACAAATTATACAATCACTTCCATCATCGTTTGATACTCTTAAGACCTCCTATAATGCACAAAATTTGGAGTGGAATCTTGAGGACATGACTTCCATATTGATACAGGAAGAGGAAAGAAAGAAGAAGGAAAATTTTAATTCTGCCTATTTTGTTTCCAATAATGGGGGAAAGAAGAAATTCAAGAAAAATTGGAAAGGCAACAAGCAAGAAAATTCAGAAAAAATATAACTGAAAACCGATTAGAATCTAAAACCAAAGACCAAGGCTTTTAAGGGAAAGTGCTTCTTCTATAAAAAAAAAAGATGGATATAGGAAAATAGATTGCTATGGCTATAAGAAATGGCTTGAAAATAAATGTACATCTTTAGCTCTAGTGTGTCTTGAATCAAATCTTGTAGATGTTTCCCCTGATTCGTGGTGGATTGATACTGGAGCAACTATTCACATCACTAATTGTTTGCAGGAATTAAGAAGTAAGAGGAAACCAAGTGAGGGAGAGATGATGATCTACATAGGGAATAGAAAGAAGACAAAAGTTGAATTCATAGGAGTAGTTAGATTACTTTTATCCACTGGTTTTGTTTTGGATTTGAATGATGTGGTTTATGTACCGTCGTTTAGACGAAAACTTGTTTCAGTATCTAAATTTGACAGTTATGGTTACACTTTTAATATTGGCAATGAAAAAATTACTCCCTATTTTGGTTCTCTTATGGTTGGATCTGCCTCGTTATGTGATGGTCTTTATAAATTTGATTTGGATATTAGTTCTTCCAAATATGCCAACACTTCTTCTGTTGTAAATTATGTGGTTACAAATCCTAAACGTGTTAGAATGGATGAAAATTCTTCTATATTATGGCATAAACGTTTATGACATATTTCTAAACAGAGGATAGAACAATTGATTAAGGATGGTACACTTCCTCAATTGAATTTTTCAGATTTTGGAATTTGTATTGATTGCATTAAGGGAAAACAGACTAAAGCTAAAAAGAAAGGTGCAACCAAGAAGGATGAAGCATTAGAGCTGATTCATACTGATATTTGTGATCCATTCACTCCTACTACCATGGGTGGATACAAATATTTTATTACTTTCATAGATGATTTTTTCCGTTTTGGTTTTATGTACCTTATTCAAGAAAAATCTGAATCCTTAGATGCTTTCAAAGTTTTTAAAGCAAAGGTAGAACTTAAAAGGAAAAAGAAGATAAAAAGTGTGAGATCTGATCGAGGTGGAGAGTTTTATGATAGATATGATGAAACTAGGCGTAACCCTGGACCATTTGCCAGATTCTTACAAGAATGTGGTAATGACTCTCAATACACTATGCCTAGTTCACCTGAGCAGAATGGGGTGGCTAAAAGGAGAAACCGTACCCTTATGAATATGGTGAGAAGCATGATAAGTAATTCAACTTTACCTGATTTCTTATGGGGTGATGCTTTGAAAACAATAGTATATATTTTGAATAAAGTGCCTAGCAAGTCTGTTCCCAGAACTCCCTATGAATTGTGGACTAGTAAGAAGCCAAATTTATCTCATTTTCACATATGGGGATGTGCTGCAAAGGTGAGACCTTACAATCCTCAGATGAGGAAGCTTAATCCAAGGACCATTAGTGGTCATTTTATCGGTTATTCTGAAAGATCAAGAGGATATAGATTCTATTGTCCTACACATTTTACCAGAGTAGTGGAATAAAATCGGACAGTTTTCTTTGAGGATGATCTAGATTTTTAGTCTGCTCAACCACGTAACTTTGTTTTTGAGGAGGAACGTGTTCTTGTACCTATACCTATGACGTTGCCGTCTACTGTATTATAGCCTCACATTGAACAAGAGAATGTCCCCACTCAAGAACTTGTGCAACCTATAGTGGCTGAGCCTACACCTCCTGTTGTTGATGAGATTCAGGACCATATTGCAGCTGATATTCCATTGAGGAAATCAGAGAGAACTCGTAGGCCTGCCATATCTGATGACTATGTTGCTTATTTACAAGAACATGAATTTGATATTACTTTGGATTTAGATCCAATCAGTTTTGACCAGGCTGCCAATGATCCCAATTCATCAATGTAGATGGTTGCCATGCAAAATAGATTAAATCCTATGTCTGTTAATGATGTTTGGGATTTGGTTGAATTATCAAAAGGATGTAGACCAATTGGTTGTAAATGGATTTTCAAGACCAAATGGAACTCTAAAGGTGAAATTGAACGTTACAAGGCCAGACTTGTAGCAAAAGGATTCAGTCAAAGAGAGGGCATAGATTACAAGGAAACATTCTCACCAGTCTCGATAAAAGATTCTTTTAGAATCATCATGGCTTTAGTAGCACATTTTAATTTAGAACTTCATCAGATGGATGTCAAAACAATTTTCCTAAATAGAGGTCTTGAAGAGGATGTTTACATGCAACAACCCCTTGGCTTCAGGCAAGCTGATACAGAGCACCTTGTGTGCAAACTCAAGAAATCTCTTTATGGTTTGAAACAGGCATCTAGACAGTGGTATCTTAAGTTCAATGAAATTGTCACTTCTTGTGGTTTCAAAGAAAATCTTGTGGACTAGTGCATTTATCTGAAGATCAATGGGAGTAAGTTCATTTTCCTTGTGCTTTATGTTGATGATATTCTTCTTATTAGCAATAATGTTGATCTTTTACATGAGACAAAATGATTATTATCAAGTCACTTTGATATGAAGGATCTTAGTGAGGCCTCTAATGTTTTGGGCATTGAGATTCATCGTGATAGGTTTTGCAGCGTTCTTGATTTGTCTCAGAAAGGTTACATTGAGAGGGTTTTAAAAAGGTTTAATATGTTAGCATGTTCCTCTAGTAAGGCTCCAGTTGTGAAAGGAGACAAATTTGGCAAGTCTCAATGTCCACAGACAGAAGTGAAGCGCAATCAGATGAAGAACATACCTTATGCATCTGCTGTTGGTAGTTTGATGTATGCTTAAGTTTGTACACGGCCTGACATTGCCTATATTATTAGTGTACTTGGGAGATATTTGAGCAACCCCGGTGAAGCGCATTGGGTAGCTGCTAAGAAATTCATGAGATATTTGCATGACACTAAGGATTTTATGCTTACTTATAGAAAAATCAATTCACTTGATGTAGTTGGTTACACTGACGTAGATTTTGTTGGATGTCTAGATGACCTCAAGTCTACTTTTGGATATGTTTTTGTGATGGCAGGTGGGGTTATATCTTGGAAGAGTGTCAAGCAGACACTCACTGCATCTTCTACTATGCAAGCAAAGTATGTGGCGTATTATGAAGCCACTGTTCAAGCTTTATGGTTAAGGAATTTTATCTCAGGGCTACAGATTGTTGACTCTATATCTAAACCATTGAGGATGTTCTGTGACAACTCCGCTACGGTTCTTTTCTCTCATAACAGTAAAAGTACTTCAGGCTCTAAACACATTGACATTAAGTATTTTTTGGTTAGAGAGAAAGTTCAAGAGTCACAGATTACAATGGAACAGATTGCTACAGAAAACATGATTGCAGATTCTCTTACTAAGGGCTTGATTCCAAAAGTCTTTCAAGAGCATGTCACTAATATGGGACTTGTTAGTTCTTTTGATGCATTTTATTAGTGGGAGTTTTGCTCAATATGTTCGCATCTGACTTTCAGTTTTATTTTATATATATGATGCATTATTATTGTTCTCAAGAATATATATGCATTTTTTATGACCATTTGTTTATGTGTATACACTTATTTATTTGCCTCCTACAGAAAATTGAGGTTATATGTGGTGTATTTACCTCATTCGGTATCTGATGTTCCAGTCAATACATACACATCCAATCGTTAGCAAAGCCTTGTTTGATTGAGGCCTAGTGCTAGTGTTGTGGGACATCCGGACCCAGTCCCAATGAGCTTCTTTGATTGAAGTTTGAGTGTTTGGGAGACGTTTGTAGTTAATGAGACCTTCGGTATCTGTCTCATATGACTCATTTAGTTTTCGAGCCAAGACCAATTTGGAAATAGACATGATAATCACTATTGTATATTATTTTCATACCACACTTTCATACCGTTCAGCCCAAGTCGGTGATATTATGAGCACTTTGACGTGTTTGGTCTCATATCGCTTTAGATGTGATGATCAATACGGTTGGGTGTTTGTAATTCTCATTTGGACCAAGGCATTTGGTTTAAGGTGCACTCCATTTGACGTTGTTTTGTTTGTGGCCATTTTTAGTTTATCTAAATCGGAGAGCCGTTTTAAATAAATTTTAAAATCTAAAACTTATGGCATATGTTGCACAAGTGGGAGATTGTAAGATTTTCAATCAGGTGGGCTAGCATAGTCAAAGATTTGTTTCCAAAACCAATTTAGTGGTGTTGACAAAAGATGGAGTAAGCAGAAAGAATCCAATATTATTTGGTAAGTGATCTCTATGGAGATATTGGATTCTATTAGCACACCTTAATGGTATGGAATATTTATTACTATGTGTAGACCTAAGGTATTGTTTCCTTAATGGAGAGAAAACCCTAATTTTATTACAGGGTTGGTCCCTACCCTCACCCCTATATATAGTTATCACTGACCCATTAAGTGACGCTAATGACCTAAAGCAAAAGGGAAAGAAGGTAGACCAGACCAACATTGATCGTGTTGTACGAGGAGCATACAAGAAGACTTTGAGGAGTTCTTATTCTTCAGCCATGGATTCAGGTATGCCTAAAACATGTTGTTTTTGCAGTGTTTGTCGTGCATGCTTATCGATCTTCATGAATCGTTCTGTATTTATTTTCTTTCACTAACTTGACAGGAGTGATCATTTGACCAGCCCATGCATAGGAGATGTTCACAAAATAGGTTGTTTAATTTGGTTAAAACCCGATTCCTAACATATTGGGAAAATTTTATCATAAAAATACAGGTCTAAGACAGATTTGATAAGGCCTAAATTTTGTGAGCAAGCAGATCCAAGGTTTCCCACTCACTCATAAAATTTCTGCTCAAACAGAGTTTGTAATGTGAAAAAAATGCAGTAAGTGTTCATATACATAAAGGAGGAAACATGTCAATACATGAAAGAATATTTAAAATGAATTAGACATTAAAATTTGATATGTCGCTAATCTATAGTATGCACTCAATATCTAGACCTTGGCCTATCCATTAAACCGTGTTACAATTGTCCACATCGATCACCCTTTCTCGTGGATTAAAATATTGGATTGTTTTGATAAACTTATAAGTTGAATACATGCCTAGAAATAAAACTGAAACAATTCAGCAAACATAAGACATAACCTTGTAAATATCACATTTTCTGATTTGAATTCATGTAGAATTTTTTTTCCACCACAGGTCTTGGAGGACAAAACTACTACTACTACAAAATTCCTATTCGATTGGATAAAGTGAAACACATTAAATAATTTTTATATAAATTTTACTAAATGAATGTTGTGAAATCACTCCACACAGGCAACATATCAGTTGTGTCGATCAATAATTTTGCATTTTTATGGTTGGATAGATGAGGAATGCCTTAGATATGACACATGATAAAATTTTATGGCACATCTCAGTACGATTAATCATTTATGTGTTTTTTTTGTATGTTCTTAATTTTTTCTTTATAGCAAATTTGATCTTTTAAACAAATTTTATAGTATATTTTAACATGCATAAAATTTAGATTAGAAAGTCACAATTAGATGATGTGGATAACATATCAAAAAACTTTAAATTTATAAAATTAATTATAATATTATATGGCAAAATAAGTTATGGGAAAGGGATCAACATGCAAATGCCCTTTACATTGGCATTATACATGTTATAGAGGAAGGGAAGTTTTGGTGATATTGATTCATATATAAGAAAAATATATGCCATTAATTAAAGGAAAAGAAAAAAGACCATCTGAGAAAACGTGTATACCATACAATCGTGTGATTGTCTTCTGTGTGACACTATTGATATAAAAATAATAGAAACTCACTCCTATTATTTTACAAAAATAGCTACGAATAACACTCCCATTGATCAAAATAAATCAACATCAATCCCACATGAATAAGATGACGAAGAGATTAGGAGTGAAGAAGACAAGTTCCTTGCATATGACATTTCTTTTGAACTTTTTTTATATTATTAGAAGTAGTTTTTTGTTCAGGAGAGGGGCCCACAACAGCATCCCCTCTCTCTACCTCTCTCCTCCACAAAATAAAGGTGCAAAGGTGGTGTCTTTTCACAGCGGAAAAGAGAGAGAGAGAGAGAGATGGGAGCATGGCGTACATGTTTCTTTTCCTCTATTTTAAGGCTTTGTTTGGTTGGAAGGAAAACTAAAAGGAAGAGAAGCAAAAATTTCTTAAATTTTTGCTTAAAAATTAATATTCAACATGATTGTATTAATTACTTAAATTTCTTATCATATATAATAATAATATTTTTAGATGTAAATTTTATTTTATATCTTAAATCTAAAGGATTTAGATACAAAATAAAATGAAAAACAATAACTAGACATTAAATGATTTGGAATTAGTCACATAACAATGCGTGACAATTAACACAAAAGCATTTTTTTTTTTTTTTAATTTGAAAATTTCACTTCTTTTTCCTTATCAAGAAAATCAGAACCTTGAGATCTAGTCTGAAACCTTTCCCAATTAGATCTCACACCGTCCATAGGTGTGGGTCCTGCAGTCCAAAGATGGGTCCCACACCCATGAAGGCAATGAAAGATCCAATGGGAGGAGAGGAATCGGACCATTGAAATCGTCTGCAATTCCGATCTCGTACAATTTCGTGCAATACCACCTTCAAGCGGTAACACGTGTATTGATACCAATACAATGGTCCAGATCTGGTACAATTAATAAAACATTAAATCAGTGAAGAGGTATTTAAATCAAATCTGGACCATTGCATTGGTATCAATACACGTGTCACCCCCTGAATGTGGTATTACAAGGAATTGTACGAGATCGGAATTACAGACGATTTTTTTCCAAATCCCACACTCAAAAGTCCCCAAAACATTCCTGCCTCAGTCCACATGCAGCTGAATTTGAGGGGGTCACCACCACCACCACCACAACCGACAGGGGTTATCCATCCCTTTTCATCACCGAACACAGCTAACAAACATGGAAGAAAGAACCAAATTTAGACCCTAGTTGGATAGAACCAAACTGAAAAGAAGATAACAACTGACACCCTAAAGCGAATCTCCCCAAAAAAAAAAAAAAAAATCCCCAAACCCAAAACCCATTAAATATACGTATTTGGATATCCTTTGCTTGCACTATAAATCTAGACCCTTCTCATAATTGAAAGCCAATCATTTTTGTTTTCTACCAAGGGAAAGAAGCTAGAAACAATGGGAAACGTTGCAGAGTTCTTCTCTAAGCTCCACGCCATTACCTTCTGCTTGCTTTCCATCTTGATATTTGAGTTAGCCCTCTTCATCCAATCCGTCTCATACTACAACTGGCGGCGCCTCGACAAACGCAAAGCCGGAGCCACCGAAAGCAGCTCTTTATTGGCTCTGATTGATGCCCAACGTCCAGCGATTCGTTATAACGGTGGTGGAGAATGGAATGAATGCGCGGTGTGTTTGACGAGAGTGGAAGATGGGGATGAGATCAGAGTGTTACAATGCAAGCATGATTTTCATAAAGAGTGCTTGGATCAGTGGTTAGAGAGGGAGCAAGTGACATGTCCGATGTGTAGGAGGTATGTGTTGCCTGAAGATGTTATATTCAAACACAAGCAATTGAGGAGCAGAGATGCGTTTAATCAAGATTCTTTCTTGTATATAAGATGGTAGCTTTTGGATGAATCTAAGGTGAAGAATTGAAATTGGAATTCTATCTACCTCTTCAGTTGTCCATTCATAGTATACATAATTGAATTTTCTAATTAAATTTTTAGATCTTTTCCAGAATTTCTGTAAAATCAATTAATAGTTCATTAGATTATAGTCCAAATCAATTTTTCAAGTTGTGTCTTCCTCTTTGAGAGAGTGAAAACTGGGCTTAACCCAGGAGTGGTTTCTGAATTATTATTATCGATTCCAATTGTTGGAAAATCCATCCTAAAACCGTCCCGTTCCATTTAATAATCGATCCAAATCAGTTCCCAGAACAAACTCATTTAGTATAGAGGCATATAGAAACTTGGAAAGATTAGATCAGCTGCCTTTTATTCATTTTTGCGAAGCATCATTCATGATTTAATTGAAATTTGGATCTATTAACCTTTATTCATTTTTTGTGAAGGATCATTCATGATTTAATTGAAATTTGGATCTATTAAATGAGATCGATGGAGATTGATAATAACTTTTTTTTAGGTATTTAGAGTTTTAATACTTGCTTGTACTAAACTTCATCTTATGAAAATTAAGTTTAGGAAAAGGTTTTCTGTCATGTTGCATGGCCCCTACATTAATGCATGGGTCAATGAGAGTGTGCACATGGGTTGAGTGTGTTGCAGGGCTTGCCTCTCTTCTTGTATCTTCCCCCTCTCCCCTTGCTATTTAATATATCATTTATTCACACCACAAAAAAAAAAAAAATGTTAATAAGAAATCCTAATCAATTGACTTAAAGTTGAAGGGAACAAAACACTATTTGAGAAAGGAAAAAAAATGTTGTGATATCAAAGATGGAGTATGGTTTTAAATATCAATGGTGCTCAAATGCCTGTTAGCAATGCACTTATTTTTGCGGTGTGGAATGTTGATTTAATCACTCTAATTGTTTTAAAGATAAGAAATTACTTGAATATGTCACATTTAAATTTATTTACAATCATATGGTCCACCATTTATAAGGGTCTTATTCGAAGTTCCAAGTTATTCATATTTAACTTTCAAACAATCTTCAAAACATTAAATATAAATGTGTGGTGAGTGAAAATTAATGTGTGACTAGATTATGATAGTAACATGTTCACTTAGTTTGAGCACAAACTTAACACATATGAATGATAATAGGTAAGATACTTGGGTTTTCCTGACAATATAGGTAGGAGGGAACATTTTTTTTTTTTTGGTTACAGATACATCGAGAAAACTTGCCTCTTAAGAAATAGTAAAGGAACAAACATTTTTAACGAAAGAACCATTACACAGATAAGAAGGAGGGTTAGGGCCGTTACGCCACCAAATCCAAACAAGATTGAATTTGGCAGTGCTCTTCTCTGATTTTTTTTTATTTTTTTTTCTTTTATTTCATTACAAGATCTAGAAACCAAAAAACAAATAAAACAAGAGATCAAACCTAAAGCTTCATCCACAATGGCACAAGCAATCCAATCAAAAGAGGGTAAACCTTTAATTGCTTGAATTATTGAGGTAAGTTGGGATGATGGGTCTGCTTACCAAATCAACAAAGGGTTAATGTTGTGGCAATTATGGGAAGTGTGCTTCAATACTCTATGGGGCTCTCCTAATCAGACATCATCTCTCAAAGCAAGAGGTGTTGACAGACTGAATTTAAGCATGTAAATAAATTCTTAATCACTTAATTAATATTCAATCACCACCCAATAATTATTACTTATTAAGCCATTGGAAAGGAAAGAGTTCATCCCTAGGGCTACCTGTCGATATCAGTTTACCTCTATGATCCATTTTTTCTTCCATCCCCTAAGTCTCCTTCTAATATCTCCTTCTAATATTTTAATGATTCGTCTTGTATTTAATTCATCATATATATAAAACGATAAGTATATGCCAAAATTCAAAACATATATATATATATATAATATTAAATTTGTATAAAAAAAAGAAAAAAAAAACAACATATCGAATTGAATGAAAATTAAAAAGTAATAAATACCAAAGTAATAAATACCAAAGTAAGCTTATTTCAAATCTAATACATACCCAGTCCGTTGACGCAAATATATGCCTAGATGTTGGTGTATGATGTCTTGTATTCCGTCGCAGTTTAATCCAGGGAGTACTGGTGCAGCACCTAGAGAGGCAGGACGACGGTCCCGCTAGCCGGTTTGCTAGCCGTGGGGGTTGCAAGGGGGGCAGGAGGCCCCCTGCATAGCAGGGGGTGTAGGCCTCCCACTCGAATTTTTTATTTGAGGGCAATTGTAGTTTAATCCGGATTAGGGTGGCAATTGTAGTTTAATCCGGATTAGGGTTTTTTCACTATATATTTGTAGCGATGGTTTCTTTCTCTGTAATGCAAGCAATACTGAGAGGTGTGAGGACGAGCGCTGTAACCCTATTCTCCATTGATAGTGAAGCAGGATCTCATCTCACCGGAGACGTAGGCAACCTTGCTGAACCTCGTAAAATCCATGTGCATTATTTGTTTTGTTTTTCCATTATCTTCTGCATCGTTTTAGGGTTGCGTTTCTACACTAGACACAATAGGGTAGAAAGATCATGCTACCACACCCTGAGGATGTTCACACGTGCCATGTGTTGGAGTATACCTGTGTAAGGGATATATGACGTTCTCTTGCCATAAAGTTAGGAGAAAATAATCTTGAGTACTAACGTAGGTACACGTCTAGATATAGCAGGATGGAAAGATTGTGTTACCTCCACCCTGAAGATGCTTATACACGTCCTCCCATTGGTCTCACATACTGATGTGTAACTACACCAGTAGACAGCGTATTCTTTGCCCATAAAGTTATCAATGATATCTTTCAATCAAAAAAAAAAAAAAGTTATCAATGATATCTTAGAAGAAAGAGAGACATGAACTTTGGGTAGTTGCGGATGGATGAGTGCCTGTGCTCTTTTTAATGATTGTTAAAGGAGTAATCGAAATGAACAATTGTGGGGATAGCTCAGTTGGGAGAGCGTCAGACTGAAGATCTGAAGGTCGCGTGTTCGATCCACGCTCACCGCATTTGTCTTTTTCCCCACCTGAATAATGGATGTCCGAAAAACTTTCTGGACTCGTCTCTCTCCAGAGAGCTCTCTTTCACACCCGCGGAACTAGCAAGTGAGAGGAACTAACGAGTCACATTTGTCCTCAACAATCTCCATGATATCTGTATTAATAAGACTGTTCAATTTTATTTTTACATGTCATTTATTTATTAGATTTGTAAGTTATTTTATGGGTTTTTCACCCAAAATTATTCTTAGCTAGAGATAGGATCGAACATCCTATTCATATGGTTGTTACATTGTATGTTATTAGAGATGTGATTCTGATACATAAATGTAAGTACACACACTGTGTGTATAAAAAGGAACCTGATAATAATCTCACATGTATTACCGTTAATTGTATGAGGATGAGATTCGTGTATGTCATTTTACCTTTGACTTAAGAGATCATATTTGTTGCAGTATTATATCACGTGTTTTGATAGACTAATGGTTGACATCTAACGGACTATATATCGGTACATTGGACACATGGTCTCATATTTTTAATAAAAAAGATCGTCAACATGAGATCCACAGTTCTTAATTGGGGAATATCGAGAAGAGAAAATGTATATACTTGATTTGAAAGAAATCTGGTACAAGTGCCGTTTTTGTAAATTGTTTACAAAGTTATTTTTAATATGAAAAATAGTATTTTATTTATTAATTTTTATTTGAAATATTTTTTCAGTCTTCGATCTTTTTCATTGAATCTTTGAAATAGATATGTACAATCAATTGGGGTTTGGCAATATTAAATTACATGCCCTATAGTAGAGGTGTCAATCGGTAGGGCCTAGTCGAGTTTGGCTGGCCTATGTCCTCGAACCATGACCTACCCATTTAAGGAATGAGTTGGTCTCAATCGGTGTTGTGTCGGGCTGGATCGAGTTTCGATCTTTAATCGGACTTCTCCTAATCGGGCTATAATTAGACCTTAAATGGGGTAATGTACCAATAAAGCCTTAAACGAACTTTACTTTTCTTAGATTTAAGATACTTTAATTTATTTTATTAAATTATCAATAATTTTGAAAAGATATTACATTTAATTACAGTCAA
>NC_056568.1:28303251-28327128 GCF_013358625.1 Macadamia integrifolia
TATAATAGAAACACATAGATTTTCTATCTAATGGGCAGTACTGAAGCTATAATATGTAACACACACAATTATAATAGAAACACACAGATTTTCTATCTAATGGACAGTATTGAAACTATAATAAGTAACACACACACATACACACACACACACACACACACACAGAAAAGAAGGTAATGAATAGAAGAAATATACATCCACGACAGATCCAATCAATATTAATTAATGATAATGACCATGTTGATGATAGAGGGGTAGATTGAGTCCAAGATGTTGAGCCAAAGACACCTAGGACATTTCTCAGACAAATGCTAACTAATTCAATGTAACCCATACTAAGGACAGATAGTATAGAGTACATATACGAAACGAGAAAATGTAAATATCTGCTAAAAATAAATAACATTAGATTAAACGATAAACAAAGATGAATGTTGGGTCTGTGAAAGTCTTGTCACATTTATTCTCTTTCGCTGTTTCTTCAACAAGGAGATCAATGAGAGCATTGTCCATTGTCTCTGTCCAACATAACTGTTGACCTTTCTTCCTTGCAGGTTTCTTTCATTTACTCTTAAAAACCTCCCTCTCTTGATCATTATCCATCCTAGTTTGTCAAAATTACAAGTCACAAAACATGGTAAGTAATAATAACATGATCGTTTTGTTTGCAAACATATATGCCACTACAAAGATAGTAAGATCTTGTCTGGTAAAAAAAAAAAAACCATCAATCAAGACAAAAGAAGAGAAAAGAACTCCATCCAATAATTTATCAGATCAAACATCAACTAACTAGAAATTTCATACAGATGGAAATAAATGTCTTGAGTACATAGATTCCAAAAGTTTAAAAAATCAAATAGGAAAAATCACAATGTCATTTATCAATTATCTATTAAAAGAACACACCAACAGTAGCAGGAAACAAGTACAATGATATATCTAATTAAATCTCTTTGTACGTTGATAATCCCTATACATCTTATCTCCCAAGTCATCTCTAAATTTTTTCCACCTAGTACCCTCCCAAGGTTTGTATTCTCAGTATAAACTAGTTTTATCAGTGCATCTACTCATTGACTCAAAAACCATATCTTCTGGATATCTGATCCATAGGTCAATCTCTAGTAGGTCAAAAATTTTAACAGGAAAATTCACTAGGTTTAGAGAGAAAATAATTTTTTTTTTTTTGGTAAAAGAGAGAAAATGAATTAGAATTTAAAGATCAAAGGGAACTGATAGCAATATCATGTCCTCTGTTTATCACTTTAGCAGGGGCTGATCTAAATGTCCTAAGTTGAAGATTGGTCTATGAGTATGGTCAATGTTGTCAGTTTTGATTCTCAAATGTGCTAATCTATGCTTTCATTTGTTATTGTTGTTGTCCCCCAAACCCAATGCTTTTGTTGATTGGCAGCTTGAATTAATTTTTATAAGAATTTTCATTTCATGATGCCAACTATGTGATGTAAGGCTGGATACAGATGTACCCAACTCCAAATAAATACAGAAGCTCCAACACATATCTGCTAATAGCTACCTCCACAGTAATAGTAAAACAAGCCTCTCTGTTGTAAGAGAATAGGAACGAACTAGCAGTAATAATCCACCACTGTTCAGGATATGTTTAGGACTTTAAATATCCATTAATCACAACCCAATAGTTGGGGAACAATACCAGAACACCAACCACAGAATTTGGGTAGAAATAAGAATAGCTGAAAAACTGAGAAAATTAGGTGTAGTGGAGAAATACGAACAGAATACAATACTGGAATTTTATGCCAAATCTAAAAATTATTAGAACTCACTAAACAAAGCCCAGGTAAGAACTGGTAAGAATTGGTAATATTTACTTCAATTTCAGTCACATCTTACCAAACAGATAAAAACTTTCCAGTTAACAATAAACTTGACACAACTACTACTTATCATAAGTTTCTAACAACTAGAACAAAAAATTGGGTCCATTATCACAATATCAAAACTGACAATGAGCGCTTAACTATCAACTAGATTGATCAAATCAAAATAAACAAAAGAATCAAAGAGGTGAAGTTCCTGCAAGATTCCAATAGTAGCATCTTCCTCATATCCAATTAATGCAACAAATAGAAAGGGGAAGATTGGAGATGGAAGCTTCAATAACAAGCAGAACATTATCTATTCCAAAGAACCTAGAGATATAGTATACATTACCAATCCATAAACAAAATCCACAAACGAAAACGAAATAAAGCGCAAATGAAAATAACATGGAAGGACAAGGTAAAGAGGAAAATAAGTCCAGAGACAGATCCTGATCTGCTTTAGATTAAAAATCTTACCAGTGAGGATCAAACTCTGAGAGAGAGAGAGAGAGAGACGGACCTTCCAACTAAGAGATATGTATTGAAACCTCGATCTCTTTTAGATCAAGCAGATTTTGTAGCAAATCCAATAGATTTTGTTGCAGATCGAGAATATCAAGCTTATCTGTTGCAAATCGAGAAGTCTATTACCTGTACTCCAGCATGTCTCATAGATACATGGTAAGAACCCCACCCCCAACCCATTTTAGCATTATGAGAAAAAATATTACAGGGGAAAATTGTAAAACATTATGAGAAAAAAAATTACAAGGGAAAAAAACTCTAACTAATGGTTCAAATAACATACAAATACATTGTTGCATAATATGCATCTTCCCTAAGAGGCAACTAGTAAAGCAGAAAATCTGGTTGCAGATTGTTACATCAACCATTACAATAGGCTTACAAGCAACAGCCAGGAATCATCCCAAACTATGCATCACCACCTTCAACCTTTCCACCATCATTTACAAACATTAAGTATTGGCATATTGGCATTCATCAGTCATAACTAACAGGTTATGCATCGATACAAGGCAACATCAAGACTCAACTTGGCACATTCCCTTTCAGTAAGTTGTGCTCATAAAGCTTTACCAACCCAAGAAAGAAAGCAATTAATATGGTAATGTAAGCCACAGACTGGATAAGTAACCTCTTACATAAACAAAGAAAGAGGACTTGAAAAACAGAGTTGGCTTTAGAATTCAATTTAGTTTTTAAAATAATGTTAAGTGCTGATGGGGTTGAATAACAAAGAAACACTAATCAGCACTTGACCATCCATAAGCAATAGACGCAATAGAACAAGATCACACATACAGAGGAGAGAATTAGAGGCCTATAACCCAGATGGAGTGGCCCTTCTACTGTTCGTTCTCTACTAGATCATTCAAGTCATTCAAGTCCCTCACAAAAAATGATAGATAATGAAAAATAATCCAACACCTGAATCTATGCTTTACACATAATTATAGCATATTGTATGACACATAAATTGAAGAGGACAAAAGACAAAGGAGCATGAAAGAATCCCACAACCTAACTCATGATTTTCCGATTGATTAAAGCAATAATAATAATAATAAATAAAAATAAATAAAAACGTAGCATTCTAGCAACAGAAGAGTTATAAAAACAAAGAAGAAAAACCCCAAACACATATCGACAGATGCAGATGACAAAAAACCCCAAAGATAGATCGACATTGCAGAAGAAGAGAGAGAACGTGTGAGAGTGAGAGAAGAGCGACTTACCTCTGCTACCTCTCAGACTTGACGACACCCAGTGAATGAAATCAAAGTTTGAAATTGGAACTCTGGAACTTTCACTCATACGCTGCGAAGACCGATTGCAGAATGGAGAAAATGAGAAACTCAACAGTCGCACCAACGTCGCTTGCAATCCCAACCGAGATTTTCTCCACTCTACGATGAGAAGGAGATCGGCTCTGAGATGAAAAAGGAGAAGAGATCAGATCGACTCTGAGATGAGAAGGAGAGAAGGTGATCAGGGAAGAGGGAAGAAGGAGATGACGAATGAGTCTCAAACCCGATAGGTTTTCCAAGTCATTTTATCGACAAATTCTACGGTAAATTTTCCATCCGATTTTCCTAAAAATGGTAGCTTCTTGTAAAATTTCACCAGATGAAAATTTTCCAAATTAGACAACAAACAAAGGAAAATCTAATTTTACGGTATTTAGGGAAAATTTTTCGAGCCGAAACAAACGGAGCCTTAGGAAATAAAGATTTGACCAAAAGGGTTTTATTATATAAGAGAGGGAGAAAGAGATTTAATGTTTTTTTTAACTTCCTCTCCTATCTCCCATATTTTCTCTCTCCCTAGTGAGTGTGTGTGGAGGAGAAATTTTAATGGTGGATTACTTTTTTCCAATTAAACGTGGATCATATTTTCAAAGTATTAAGATCAATCCCTACAGTTATTCAAATGTGAAAGAAGTATTATCTGGAAGAGGAACTTCAATTGCGATTCTAAGGTAAACCGTTTCATTCCAATGTATTTAATTTTTGTACAATGATTTCAAATGCAAGAGATCCCAATCTGATCCCTTCTACTGTACGATTTGGTTTCCATCAACAATATCGTATTGGTATTGATTGAGATAGATTCTTGATCCTTGATCAATTCGGATCAATTACCCATATAGTTTCAAGGGTAAAAAAAAAAAAGAAAAAATTCTGAAAAGAAACGCCACAAAAGTGATCGATACCCACCGATCCTCTCCCATATCAATACCAATATCGAGAACCAAATCTGTGGTATTACCAAGAGATCCAACCATCCAGTATGAGTTGCAACAGAAAAGAACATGGTTCGGCAAATCAGCAGAAGAAGTATCAGTAGAATTGAGCTGATTCGAATCAACCCGGAGAGGATCGCCCGGTCCACCCCTGTTAGGAGTTGCCCTTAAACCGGAGCAGGCCCGCCGATTCACCCACGCAATTCCAGTTTTCTCAAAACCATGGTTCAGCCGCCAATAACAACATCTCCCCATTTCGGCCAAACAATAGAATGGGTTCTCTCTCAAAAGCCTTATTTTCTGTGCTTTGATGGAGTTGAACCAAAAGTTAAAAGTAGCAGGAAAAGAAGATGGATTGATTAGGGCTTAAGTGATGGTCAAGTCTTCCGCTTCTTCAGAGGATGAAAAAGAAATGGCCGAAGAAGATCGGTTGAAAAGGGCTAACGAATTCGAGTCATTTTCTTCTTCGGATGATGAAGTCTCCCCTGCCCGATCAATTTTCTGTCTCAAGAAGAATGTCTCATTGGAAAAGTACGACCAACTGGAGGACTGCTACATCTTGGAATTTGATCCATTTGAAAAGCTTTCCCTCAAGGATGATGATGATGATGATGATTACGATGATGATGAAGAAGAAAAAGAAGAAGAACCCTCTGTCACGGTTCATCGAAGCCAGGTGGGTACCCTGAACAGAGGAAAAAAACCATCAGTTAAAACCAAAATCTTACCCTTGTGAATAAAACCTTAGTTTCTTTGTTCATCCTCATTATCAGATTATTTTTTAAAATATTTTTGTTTGAATTTATGTGTTTGGTATATGTTGATAGTGGCTTATCGAGATTATTTCCATTCAAGGCTTCTCTGTGCGAAATTTCCCTTCAATGAAACTCCTCACTAGGATTACTGTGAACAGGTGCGCAAACCTCAAACCTCAAAACACTTAATTGATTGTGTGGTCAAAGAGGAGATCGGTTCAGCCCCTTCCTCAGAGGATGAAGATTCCTCTATCGGCTCAATTTTCTGTCTGAAGAAGAATGTCTCCACCAAAGAGTTCGACGAAGTGGAGGACTGTTACATTTTGGAATTCGATCCATTTGAATCCATTGATCTATCTGGCAAGCTCTCCCTCAAGGATGATGATGATGATGCTGAAGTAGAGCTCTCTGTCATAGCTCAACGAGGAAAGGTGGGTACCCTGAACAGAGCAAAGAAACCCCTTCAATTAAGCTGAGATCATATCCTATATGGAAGCCCTAGTTTTTTTTGTGAAACCCTAGTTTCTTTGTTTCAGCCCCATCATATACTTATGTGTTTGCTATATGTTGATAGGTGGCTTGTGTAGATTTTCCCCATTCAAGGCATCTCTGTGCGAAATTTCCCTTCTACAAAACTCCTCATGAGGATTACTGTGAACAGGTTTTCAAATTTCTAACCTCAAAACTCTTTAACTGATTGGTGCATAGAGTATCTGTAGATCAGCATTCTAACTGATTGATGTATATTGTGCTAGCTTGACAAGTATCTTTCTTTTTCTACTGTCCTAGTTTAGCAATTGATCTGAAGCTTGGCTCTTAGCTCACTCATTATAGCATTAGTATAAAAAAGATGTCTCTTTCATTGTCAATTTTAAAATCAGCAGAGCGAAATCAATTAAAATAGATGTTTTGATGGTTGCAGTGCTACTGTTATGTATGTGATTCAGCTGCCCCTTGCAAATACTGGAAGAGTCCAGGAGGACATTGTAATGCAACAGACCATGATGAGTGGTGGGAGAACCTGAGAAGACAGAATGTACCAGCGCCCGCTTTCATACCGAACTGAAGCAACTGTTTCATCTTAGCTCTTTACATATATATATATATATATATATATCTCCATGACTTGTATGGTTGGTGCTACTTTACGTATTTGATTCAATTGCCACTTACAAATCCTGGAACAAACCAGGAGGACATTGTGGTGCCACAAAGCATGATAAGTTGTTGAAGAATCTGAGGAGAAAGAAGAAGCCAGCGCCGCGACCAACCAGTAGAGACCTCGAGGTCTTGACACACTTTTCTTCTATAAGTTCAGGTCACCAGAAGCGCCTTCCTTTCCTTGTTAAGCTTGGCCTTTGCAATGGTGGGTAGTGGTAGGATTTTGTGTAAGATCGTCGGTGTTCGTTCCAAAGATTTAAGTGAACACATGAATAGATCCGTGGAGATAATTTTGTGTAGATGAAAGTATGTAGATAAATATTTGAAGGATGATGGGATTTTGCAACATTGGATTTTGCAACATTGAAATGTTGGAATCAGACCTGATTGCAGATATTCTTTGACAGGAAACATGATTGCCCTTAGCTATAACAGTAATATTAAAAGGAAAGGAAATCTCTGATACTTTCAACTCAAGCAAGTTGTGGCAATATGATTGAGAACTTTTCTTCTTTGTAGATTACAAATGGTACTTTTATCTTGTGGGAATCTTACAAACATGGGGTGACAACCTTACTAGTTACAAGCTATCTACAGGAGTTCCCAACTCTTCTGAACCATCCTTTGTCAGTTGCAAAACATCTCCAGCACTGTTCAATTTCTGCTAATGCATAAACAATCACCTCAAATTTCCTGGCCCTTTCATCGCCATTAACTTTTTATTTAAATAAAAATCATTTTTTTGTAGGAATGATTTAAATAAATCATTGCCACTGACATATGGAATAATATAGTTCTATGGTCTAGCTTCCCTTTTAGCATCTATTATGGCCGTCCCTGAGAATGATTCGTAGAGTCTAATTAATATTATCTTATAGTTAATTACACCTAGGGTACCTAAATGCTTTGAGAAATTATGTTTGGATTAGGTTTGGGGTCCTCCATGTTTCTTAAATGTAGTGTTTGGGGTTTTTTTTTTCATCGACAGTATGTTTGGTAATAGTTTTTTCCACTCCTGCAAAACAAGGGGTAATGCTACGTACATTTGTCCCTCTCAGACCCTACAATGGCAGGAGCTCGTGCATGGGGTAGCTCTCTCTCTTCTAATAGTTTTTTCTATTTCTTCAGCAAACAAGCAGTAGCATGCACCTTTGTAGGAAACAAATGAAACAAGGGGAGAGAATAAAAAATTATTTTCACTTATACTCTTTCTAGGTCAAACCATTGCAATATGTCGGTCACAAGTTCGAAACTTAAAAATATCTTCTTCTACGAAGCAGGGAGTAAGGCTAAGTACATTTGTCCCTCCAAGATTCTGCAATAGGAGGAGTCTCGTGCACTAAATTTCTCTTTTTTCTCTCCCTAAGGCAAACCATCCCCCACCCTACAGGGAGAGCTGGAAATATGAAAAAAAAAAAAAAAAAAAAAAAAAAAAAATGATATCCAAAACATGGTATATCAAACTAAACATTGAGTATCCCGAGTATTGCAAGCATAATTTACCCATTATTATTAATAACCATAATTGGCATCCAAACATATATCCTAAATGCAACTGGCATGGAGGAAACATTCAGCCTTTGAAGAACATAAAAGGAAGGCTGCATTTACAGTTAGGTTGCCGCTTTCAGCTATGTGAACCCTCTCCATTAATTCTACCAAAATAAAGACCCCTCTAAATCAATAACCGCTAAATTGGAATCTATCATATCAAGGAATGATATGAATCATGTGACAGAACCGGGGTCACAGAAAGGATTAATAAGAACTACATCCTGGACCATTCATAGGAGTTGGTCTATTTACCCAAACCTAAAATATACCCATCCGATGGCTCTTCCTGTGAAACACTTGCACTCCAAGCACTCCTGAGTTCTGATTACTGTAAAACGGTTCTATATTTAATAAAATTTTAAAACTTCAAAAAATGTTCACAATCGAACAACATAACGGTCAAAAAAATTTTAAAACGTTAAACACAACACTTCCCCTAAGCGTCCGACTTCGAAGTTCCTAACGGTCGTTTTAGTGTATTCAATATTTCTATCAGTTCAACCGACTATACATACCTCGTTACCTCCCCATTTCGGCCGAGCAATTAGTAGGGTTTTCACTTCAGGGCTTTGTTTGAAACTGAAGTAAGGAAAAGAAATGGCGAAAACAGATGGGGTTTTAAGGGTTAACGAGATAAAGTCGTCATCTTTTTTAGAAATTGAAGACGAGTCCCCTATCAGATCAATTTTATGTTTGAAGAAGAATGTTTCCATGGAGGAGTTTGATCAAGTGGAGGACTGCTTCATCTTGGATTTTGATCCATTTGAACCCTCTGAACTATCTGAGAAACTCTCCCTCAAGGACGACAATTCTAAAGAGCTCTCTGTCATATTTCAACGAGGCAAGGTTAGTTCCCTGAACAGAGCAAATAAACCATCAATTAAATCGAAATCATACCCTAGAAGAAAAACATAGTTTTTTTTTTTGTTGGAATTTATGTATTTGATAGATGTTGGCAGGTGGCATGTAGAGATTATCCCCATTCAAGGCATCTCTGTGCGAAATATCCCTTCAACAAAACTCCTCACGAGGATTACTGTGAACAGGTTTTTCAAACTTTCAAACCCTTTACATCAAGTGTTAATTAGATTAACATTTATTTTTTTGTTTTTGTTCTGCCCTATTTTAGAAATTGGCAGTAATTTAATGGGTAAAGGGTATTTTATTTTGAGTTTCATAGAATGTCTCATTATCAATTTCAAAATCAGCAGAGAAAAATTAATTAAAATTGATGTTTTGTTGGCTACAGTGCTTCTGTTATGTATGTGATACAATTGCCCCTTGCAAATCCTGGAAGAAACCAGGAGGAGGACATTGTGATGCAACAGAGCACGAAGAGCTGTGGAAATACCTGAGGAGACAGAATAAACCAGTGCCGCCACCGCCAAATACTCTTAAAGCTGCTGTGTCATCTTAGCTCTTTACAAGTAGTATGTTTCTTGATGACTATTTTTGAAGTCTGGCTTGCTAGGTGGATGCTTTTTGCAGCAATCTAATTAATGTAACATGCTTGAGTTACATATTTAGATTTTTTGGGTGGGTGGTACTGGCAGGATTTTTGAGTTCCATGAATAATAGCGAACACATAAATGCATCCATGGAGATAATTTTATGTTGATGGAAATATGTAGATAAATATGTGAAGGATGATGGGATTTTGCAACATTGTGTTTGCACTTTTGCAATAACAATAGTATGAAAGTAAATTTCTAAGACCTAACCTGAAGCAAGCTGTGGCAATATTATTGACCTCCTTCAAAAAGAGAAAAGGAAAGGAAGGGGTGGGGTTTAAAATTTTAAAGTCCATGATTAGTGGGAGGAAGGACAAAATATAATGGATGTGGATGTAAGTCTCAAATTGGCAATTTTATGCTGCCAGACTCAAGTTGGAAATCCTGCTTCAGAAGAGAATTCTGTGGGAAAAAGGTTGCCAACAGTAATAATTCTAATACTGAAATCCATTATGATGAGATTACGTTACAATGAAGATCCACTTTGCTTGAGTGTGAAGAACATCTCTCTTGTAGGCTAACATATTGCTTCTCTCCCCCCATGCAATACTGTTGAGTGATGGTTAGGAGAAATACATTAAGTTTTCTCCTTCTGAGTATAGCCATTCTCATATGGTAAAATATTAAAAAAACTTACATAAGTTTAGAATTGTAAGTTTTGGAAGAAAAAATTGTTGTACTAAAGAAAGTGAACCTAACTGATCCAGTAGCCAGAACAAAGAAAGCTGATGCTCCTTAAACAATAATAATGAAAAAATAAATAAAAGAGGAAACTACAGACAGACGATTTCACCATGGTCATGATTTTTTTTTTTTGGGTAATATGTTCATGTAAATCTTTCTACACTTTGCACATGGTCAAATCACATGCAGAAATTCAGTAAAAAAAAGCAGGGAAGGGTTGGGGCCAGGAAATGTATGAGGATTGAGAATATCATGATAATTATGCCCCTATGGGCATAATTAATACTGTATGGCTCTACCAACAGAGGCAAAAACCACGAGAAACTCAAGCAGCAGATGAACAAGAGAGTGACAAGACTGTGAATCAGACTGTAGCCCCTTTCAAATATTCTATATGCTTTTTTTTTTGGCCCTTAAGTTCATTCTATAGTATCTCCATGAAGTAATTGATGGTCCAGCGACAACTTAGTATCAGTAGCATCAGTTCACTGGCCTATATAGTATCAGTTCTCTGGCCTATCAGAGGAACAAAGAAATGTTATCGATTTAATCCATTTGGAAGCAAATTAGTTTCCATTCCTTTCTTCTTTCTTCTCTCATGTTTTTACTTTTCTTTTCTACGATAAATCTCCCCTCCCGTCCCCTGCATTCAAACCATCCACAAGTTTTCTCTTCTGTCTTCCTCCTAACAGCATGAAGACGATCAGATTGTGTTGATTAGATTCATCTCATGCCCAACTCTTTGAAGTTTTATCCCTTTCTTTTCCCTTTCCTCAATAACTCATGTTAGAATACTGAAACAGTTGACAGAAACAAGCTGATCAATATTCTTGAGAATACTCTGTATATTAAAATAGGAAGCATCACATGGCTCAAATACTTGAGCTCATCACTTGCAGGGGTCTCAAAATTCATGTATTAGAGCATATTGACTCCTTGAGCAAATTGTAATCTTTATCAGGAGGCATCACATGGCTCAACAGAGACTTTATTTTGCTCCTTGAGCAAATTGTATGGTGGGTAACAAAATTCAGATTTGAACCACATAGTTCCCTATACAACATTACATGCATTTTAGACTATATAACACCAGTAACTGAAAATATAGGGATCAGACACTAATGGTAATGTATTCAATCACCTCATCTTGTATGTACATTCTCCCCTGTTCTGAATGGTATATGTCTACAGAATTACTTACTTTCTGGTTGAAAACCCTCGTGATTTGCAAACTTAAAGTAGGCATTATGACTGGGTTATCTATGTTCTCTAGAAAATTAGGAACATGAGAACTAGAAATTGAATCTCATGTTTTATGTGGATGGATTTTCGTAGCAGTAGAGCATATGCAATCTCAAATAAATTAGTTTGGTCTTTGGAGCTACAGGGAATCAAATATTTTCTACCCAATTTGTGGAAATCTTCCTATTGTCAATTGGGAAATGTTCCAATGGCCACAAGTTTCATTTAAATGTGGCAACACTATTTATACAGCCAAAGAAGGTTTCAGGTCAGAGGCTGAAGGAGCATAAGAAGTGTTATAGGAAATTGGGATTGTTAGATTAAGAAAAGAAACTGATGAATCCAACCCAAAAACTTAATCTATTAGGTGAAGAAGGCCCACCTGCTATATGAAGGCAACTAAGGTCCCATATGTAGAAATGCAATCCTAAAAGAGATGCAGAAGGTAATGAAAAAATTAGAATAAACAATGCACACAGGTTTACGAGGTTCTGCAAGATTGCCTACGTCCTTAGTGAGATGAGATTCTGCTTCACTATCAATGGAGAATAGGATTACAGCGCTCGTTCTCACACCTCTCAAAATTGCTTACAAAGAAAGTAACTCTCGCTACAAATATATAGCAAAAAACCTTAACATCGGAAAGTACAAAACTGCGGAACCTCCTTTCTGTCTGTCGGGGGCCTATACTAATACTCACTGATTAAACTGCGATAAAATACAAGACATCGTACAGACGTACACCAACGCCATAGTCACTTGATGTGGGACTATTCCCAACAAAAACTAAGTGATTTCTTTCTGATCTCCACACCTGTAATGTCTTTCTCTGCACAACCACTTTTGTGCTGTGCTCCCAGAGAACATAGAAGAAACAGCAGAGATCAGTCACAATAAGTATAGCTGCAAGATCCAAGTCATTGCTTTGTTTTGATTCATATCCATGGTCTTCTCTGCAGGTTGTTGCATGGTAAGAGGTGGTTTGACAGATGATGGCATTCAGCATTTCTGCATTGATGGTTCCTTCTGGGGAATGGAGTGCATCATTATCATTATACTCTTTTTGTTTAGATGACACACCTTGTTTCTTAATTTTACAGAATTTCCTCTCTGGAGATCGTTCCATCACAAGACATAAAAATTTTGAAAGAAAAAATTACAATTAAACACAGAAATATGAATTGAAGGAATTAAGTATTTAATGCCCATGATGATTCCATAGACTATTAATATTATGTGTCAACAATTGGGAAATTTTCGGATTGGAAGGTCAATGACCAAGAGAGAAATAAAGGAAGCAATAAAAGCACTAGAAGTAAGAATCTCTGGAAGATAATGCTCGTCCTTTTGAAGCCTCCAGAAGATAATACTGAGTCTTTTGGAAGGCTGCTGCTGCAGATAGACTAACCTTTCTCCAGCCAGCATTCCCATATTGATATTTCCCTCGCTTGCATAAGTGGGCTGATTCTGAAGGGTCGTTAAGAAACCGTTTAGAGCCTATACGAATAAATTTTCTGTATATGATTTGCTATATATTTGCAGTGAGGTTCCTTTTTGTAAGCATTCTGAGAGAGGGGTAAGGACAAGCAACTATAACCTTATTCTTCATTGATGGTGAGGCGAGATCTTATCTCACCATGGACATAGACAATCTTATCGAACCACATAAATCTTTGTGTTCATTTGTGATTTTTGTTCGTAATTTTCTTTCTTTTTTACATCGTTTTAGAGTTCTAGTTCTACTTAACACCTTTTTAATTGCCTTTGTCTTATTTTCAAGAGTTGTTTAAGATAAAAATATATAAAAAATATATATATACATATTTAAATAATTTATAAGTGACATCATTATATCATTATACAAAATTATTCTACCATTATATGCTGAAATTTGAGCTCAACCCAACCCTGGCTAGCCCTAATTTTTTGGAACATAGGGGTCCTCTAATTCTAAACTCAGGAACGGTCATGGGAACAGTCAAGGCCAAAACCATACCATTCTGGAATGGACTGGATCAGACCTCAACGAACAGATCTACTTCTTTGTTTTTTTTAATCATTTTTATGATAATTTTACCCTTGAACCATATATGTGGAACAGGATCAAAAAGATTAGGAATAAATTTGACCATGGTCCATACCATTCTAATCCAGCCAATACTGACCATTCCGTTCTGATTTTTAGAACCATGATCCTCTGGATGGAGGTAGGGCTGGGCTATTAGAATTCAGATTCATCAGCTCAAGGATGGATTAGGTTTAAACTGAGGTAGTCAACATCTAACCTAGGGTATGTTGATGTTGACATTAACCTGACCCTGCAGCCCATGATCAGATGCACCTCTAATTTTATTTCACAAGTTAAACTTGGCCTTGAAGGTTGGTGGCATGACTTCATAGAATGGTGAAGGCATTGGGCTTATGAAACTCAACCATAGATTGGCTTTAAAAGGAAAACTTGGTCCGATTTAATCTATATATACTTTAATAAATAGATTAAATGATTAGTGATCATTTGTGCCAGGTGCTCATGTGCTAAGTTCTAATACGAAATTAATATTAGTGATCGTGGTGATAACCATAGCAGCTGTGGTGATTGTTTTATCCGATATCTGTTATTGGAGAATAATAATGAGAAGGAGAACGTTGGCCAAAAGAAAAGGTATGGAGTAAATAATCTCATTGTGGGTTGCACCCCACCTGTGAATCTGATGATTTTATATTTTTTTTGGGTGTGCAATGTTCAAGGGCCCAAAAGAGGGCCCACAAGGAGCTATTGAGGGGCCAAATAAAAACCCACAATGGGGCCACACTTCTTGAAAAGCAATTAAATTAATACATAATATTTTGTGACTTTGATGTTGTCAAGGGTATGGTTGTATTGGATCGGTCAGATTGGATGTATTTATATCGGCTGAGACGGATATCAATTTTTAAGTGATCAGCAATCGAAGTAGTCATTCAGAGATCAATGGCAAATCTAGAGATTCAAGATCTCCTAGTCCGAGGATCGAGGGTCGGTGCTTTCTAACAAGTGGTAATGGTGGAGTTTTCAATTGGTAGTTCCCGAGCTATTCCCTCGTAAACTCAATTACCGTTTACCCAAAATATATATATATATATATATATATAATCAACAAGAAAGGATCCACTTTTTTCTCTAATTTTGAATCTCACATTTTTTGAATTTTTTTGACCAAATCAAGCTGATACATAAATCAATCTAGGAAAAATGTACTTTTTCTTATCCTTGATTGATCTAGAGCACATCTTTATTGATATGAATTGATATCGGTTAAGACAAAAACTAATCCAATACCCGAGAACTAAATCCTTATCACCAAGTGGTGGAGTTTACCAGTGTATTCTTGAGTTCACCAACCCCTATAGGATTTATATATATATATATATATATATATATAAACCTCATGTATGCATTTTAAAGCACCCACATTGATCGCCTTAGGAATTACCTAAAAAAAAAGTGACGACCTTAAAAGAAAACATGGTCCAAAATCAAATGAACAATTGTCACCCTAAATGGATGAAATATGAGATAATATTTTTAAGGAAGCTCTATGGTCCAACATGGTACTTTTAAAATCTATGACGCTCCTCACCAAGGTTTTGGTGCACGAATCGGATATTTGACATCTTAAAAATTGATATCATATCAGTATAGATTGGTATCTAATCGCCCATATTAGATAAAAATAATTCTGATTTAAAAAGATAATTTTTTCGTTATTTTTACCACTGGTCTACGGTGATTCGATATCGATATCCCAATTTTACATTGAGAAGTTTTTCTTTACTGCGCGGTGAAAAAATGTATTAGTTGTACGATAGTTTATGGACACTAATCAAAACTTGAATTGAAGAGCTAGCGCCTGGAGCTCAAGGAAGGAGGTCGTGGGATTGAACCATGTTGTACGCATTGTATGTGAATGTGTGTAGGTATATCCATTCGTGAGTTGTCCAGATGATTAGAACGAATTAAAGATTGTGTGGATAGACGTATGATTGATTTTTCATCTGTGTATTTACGATTTAAGTGACGAGCATAGTAGGATAACTCGATAGGTAAGTGACATGATGAGGTGACTGCATACAGATCAAAAGTCGAAGGGAAGACCACAAAGACCAAACGACATTAATTAGTGGGGATTTTTTTGTCAGATATTATTGTGATTGCTCAGGAGAGAGAGAGAGAGAGAGAGAGAGAGAGAGAGAGAGAGTTTAGTTTGGTGAAACTGATCTGAGCCTCAACGTGAACCACAAAAATGTGATGAAGAAGATAAAAGCCTCTGTGACTGAACCAAGATAGTGAGAAAACAAGTGGTTTTCAGAGTCTTGTTAACTATATTGATAATGGAAACAGAAATAAGAAAAAGAGGAACAAGAAGAATCACAAGATCGATGATCCATTACTCCCATATGATCATCTACGGTACTCTCCTCCTTCTATCATGTTCTTCTCTTATGTTATGCTCAGCCGGAGGAATAGGCAAGATGAAAACTGTGAAGCGGGTGATCCATGATGGAGAAACTATAGTTTCCAAGGGAAAAATATTCGAATTTGGCTTCTTCACACCTGATGGTGCTAAACATGAAAATCGATATGTTGGAATATGGTACTACGGATTACCTAAAACCTCAACAACAGTGGTGTGGGTTGCCAACAGAGAGAAACCAATCCCAAATACAAAAGGTATTATTAGATTTTATTGATTTTATTTCTACATGTATGTTCTTTGTTACCCAATTAGTTAAGTGTCATGCATGATTTGGATGATGAGGGCCCTTCTTTTCCTTTAATTTTGGCTGTTCTCTCTCTCTCTCTCTCTCTCTCTCTATATATATATATATATATATATATATCCATGTCAACATTGAATAAGGGAAAGAAAGTGATATTGTCCATTTGAGATTATTAATTTGTAAAAACAATATCTTTCATTTCAATGATATGATTTTTCTATTTCTTATATTATTGTTGACTTTAACAGGATCTATAATCATCAGGGAAGATGTAAATCTGGAAGTTTTGGATGAACTGGGAAAAATCCATTGGTCGACGGAGTTTTCCATTTTTCGAAACCCATTGAACCCAAGTTACACTTCTCGAAACCCAGCGATAGGAAACACAAGTGAAATACTTACGGATTCCGGGAATCTCATCTTGAATACGTATGATGGAGATGATATGCCAGTATGGGAGAGCTTCCGAGAGTATTCCAACACATTCCTACCTGGTATGGGGAATATAAGCAAGGTAATATTGAAAGGACATATATGTCAGTAAGGTAGCAATAAGATAACTTTGAACATTAATGCACTAAATAATTTTGAAATAATTTGGAGATCAAATTTATATATATATATATATATATTATTTATAGGAGGGTGTCTTCTCATTTGATATAGAGGAGGTCTGAAATAACCACCTCACCCCTCTTGATTGATGCTAATGGATGTGTGCTTATTGGTTGGGTTGCTTCGGACAAAAACCATTTTTCCTTATTTGTAAATCAAAGTTCTCTTATTCGATCTTATTTCCCAAATATCTTCTTAGACTCTTAATCCAGGCACTGAAAGATGACATATATTTCATTTTTTAGGCAATCCAATCATGGAGGAATGAGTATGATCCATCTCCTGGATCTTTTACTTTTCAGTTTGACAAATCAAGATATATAATCAAGAATGGATCAAACACATATTGGAAAAGTCAATCATCTATCATTGATTTCGCCAATCCTCATGAGATCCCCAGTGGTGTTGAAGCAGTATTATCAGATCGGATAGGTCATCCCGACTATAACAACACAAGAATAGTGATGCATCCATCAGGTCAAATCAGAGTTTATAACCTGTCTGATCTAATATGGTATGTACCAAGTGATAATTGTAGCATCTACAATGCGTGTGGTCCATATGGTATTTGCAATAATAGCAGCACCAACCTACAATGTAAATGCTTGAAGGGTTTCAAGCCCAAGTCACCGGCGGATTGGGATTCCGGTGAGTTTTCAGCAGGGTGCATTAATATTAATAAATTTTCACTGGATTGTAAATATGATGACAACAAGTTCTTATCCTTAATTCTGATTAAAGTGGAGAACCCTGACAGTACTATTGCGGGTGTCAAGGGTATGGATGGATGTAAAAGAGAATGCCTTGATCATTGCTGCCATGCTTTCTCCCTTCAAAATAGTAATCACTGCCTATTGTGGATAAGTGATGAGCTACAGGACCTCCAAGAGACTCTCTCCAAAGTGGGTCACGAAATTTATGTCCGGGTTGCAAGTTCTAATTTTACGATGGGTACGGTTGCAGGTTCTAATTTTACGATGGGTACGTATTATTTCTTTCTTTTCTATTCTCATCATCTATAATTGATTTGTGACTAGTGTGATCACGATGAAATGAACCCTTTATTTTATTTTTATTTTTATTTTAAATAAATTAAAAGATTTTCCAAATTCATGTTTTATATAAGAGGAACCATTATCCACATGATCTTTCTCTATTTATTTATCATTTGCATTATGTAAAATTTGTGGTTCACCTCAATTGCATAGCTCATTCTCCGTCTTTTGTTTTTCAATAATTCCTATTATTATGTAATCAACTAGTTTTAAACAGAATTGAATTTTTCAAACACCAATTTCAAAGTATAGTAAACAAATAAAAAGTAATAAAACCATGCATAGACAAATCAAAATGATCAACAAGACAAATAAATGTGATGATGTGGCCAATATGTGCACTTAATTTGGAGTCAACTAAACTATTGTTTGTGATATATATATATATATATATATATGCAAATGAATGGTGAAGGGATAGTGCAATGGACATGAAAGAAACCACACACAATTAGTGGAGTGTGAATCAAGTTCTCGTGATTCACGTTGGTTTGATCCACACAGATAGAATCCACACCAGGGTTTTTCCTTGCATATATTTCATCTGTGTGGATTGACACCTTACAAGAGCCTAATCCCAATCCAGAATTAGGGTAGTCAACATGTACCTATGTCAGTTAGTATCAGGTTAGTGTTGACACTAATCTGACCCTCCACCCGAGGACCCAGATTCACCCTTGATTTTATTTACAAGTTAAGTTTGGCCTTTAACGTTGGTAGGACATGACTTCATAGTATGGGAAAGGATTTGGGCATACGAAAATTCATCCCTAAACCCATTAACAGTCATAGATCGACTTGAATGGAATCTTGGTCCTTTGATTTAATCTACATTTCAATTAAATATATTAAATGATTCAAAATATTAAATGATTCATGTTCTTTTGTACCAGGTCCTCATAAGCTAAATAACAATAATTTATCAACAGCTTTGATCGTAGTGATAACCATTGCAGCAGTGGTAATTGTTTTCTCTAGTATCTATTGTTGGAGAATAATAATGAGATGGAGAAAGATGACCAAAAGAAAAGGTAGGTGTGAATCCATGATTAGTGAAGATATTTTGGGAGTTCATATCAATCACTGGTTGTATTCTAAGATTGTTGTTGATATTTTAAAATCAGCTTATATGGAAAGTAATCAAGAAACGTCAGCTTTTCCTTATGATGGGGATGCCCAACATGCCAATGACAAGAGTATGGATGTACCATTTTTCGATTTTGAAAGCATAGTGGCTGCTACTCAGGACTTCTCCAACTTAAATAAGCTTGGACAAGGAGGATTTGGACCTGTCTACAAGGTTCTTCTTCTTCTTCTATTTAATTATATCTTATATTGATTTTAAACTTTGATTCGTAAATAAGATCAACTTTGTTTGACAAGTGTGTCACAGGGAAAATTAATGGGAGGACAAGAAATAGCAGTGAAGAGGCTTTCAAAGAATTCTGGACAAGGTCTAGATGAATTCAAAAATGAAGTCTTATTGATTGCAAAACTTCAGCACAGGAATCTTGTTAAACTTCTAGGCTATTCTATTAAAGGAGATGAAAAAATTCTACTTTATGAATACATGCCCAACAGAAGCTTGGACTCTTTCATCTTTGGTAAGGCTCTAATATAATTTTAAGTTCTTTTAAGTATCTATCTCATTATTCTGCATTTACTTATTTATATGATATGCCTACCATTGAATCTAATTCACTTTCTAACTGGAAACATGATAGATCAATCAAGATGCTCATTATTGAACTGGGAAAAGCGCTTCAACATTATAATGGGAATTGCTCGAGGACTTCTTTACCTTCATCAAGACTCCAGGTTGAGGATTATTCACAGAGATTTAAAAACTAGTAACATCCTCTTAGATGAGGAGATGAACCCTAAAATTTCAGACTTTGGCTTAGCGAGGATTTTTGGAGGAAACCAAAATGAAGAAAATACTAATAGAGTAGTTGGGACATAGTAAGTGTTGAAACTTAATATCATCATTCTATTAAAATTACTCAAGTGTTGTAGTTCTATTTGCTTTTTTTATTAACGTGAATCTATTACTGTTTTAATGATGGCCAATTGCAGTGGATATATGTCACCTGAGTATGCATTAAATGGGATTTTCTCAGTTAAATCTGATGTCTTCAGCTTTGGGGTTATGCTACTTGAGATTATTAGTGGAAAGAAGAACATGGGCTTTCCATCTGAACACTCTTTGAATCTTCTAGGATATGTAAGACTCAACTTCTAAATATCATTGATCACTTTGCCAATATTTTCATTTCTCACTGGAATTCTCAATTATTTCAGGCATGGGAATTGTGGAAAAAAGACAAAGTGTTGGCTTTCATGGACAAATCAGTAAGTGAATCATATATTGCATGTGAAGTTTCAAAGTGCGTCAATGTTGGACTCCTATGCGTACAAGAAGAAGCAAATGATAGACCAACCATGTCGAATGTAATTTTCATGCTAGGTAGTGAGACTACAACTCTTCCAACTCCCAAAGAACCAGCTTTTATTGCAAAGAAGTATTGTCCATCTACCACAGCTTCTTCATCCAGTAGACCAGAAATATATTCTATTAATGAGCTAACAATTACTGAGGAACAAGGTCGATAGTACAGGGTTTTGTTGATGATACTGAGTGAAAATGATGCACCTGGTTGTAAATCTTGTTTGGACTTTGAAGTGGTCTGTCAATATGACACAAACGAAATAGCATGTGAAGGTCCAAACTTTAATGGTGATAGCCCAGAGAAAACTAACAAATGTACCAATAGATAAGGTTCTCAAATTTTTGTATTAGTGAATGGATATGAGTTCCCTCTTTGTAGTCTTAAAAAAGTTGTAATTATAAGAATTGATCCTATACTCCCCTCTTTTATGGGACTCAAAATAACCTTCTTGTGTTATAACAGGCTCCAATATGCTCAAAGTAGCATATTTAAAACAGGGACTTAATTTTAAAATAAATAAATAATAATAAATTAAATGCTAAAGAGAGTCTAACTGTGATGGTGTTGAACTATATAATGGAAAAATCAATAATCAAAGGAAAGTTTTAGAAAACTAATCTTATCACTAGGAATCATTTCGTCTATATGAAATTAAGAATAGTAGTTCTGCAAGTTTCTACATGGTTCACCCTCACTCATTCCCTCTCATAAATGGAATCATGAGGTCAAGTCACATAAAAATTGAAGTTGGTTAGTCTTGTATCTTATCCTCTTATCAGGCTATAATTTTGTTCATAGTGTCCACCTAATGATAACAAGAAGAGAAGAAGAAGAGCAACAAGAGGAGTCACTAGATGGTCCCCTACTAATATATCATTCTCCCTCTCTAGCTTTGTATCTCTTCCTAAAGACAATAATGTATATTGTGTCCAAATATGTTTAATTAGGACCCCTCAATGAAGTATGGACAACGTAAGTAGATACCTACCATGTGAGAAGGGGAAAGGCAAGTGATTTTCTTCCGGCCTGATTTATTGTCCAACTACTCCTGGAATTATTTCTAACATCAGACCTTAAGCTAAAAAGCCTCACCTCTCCCTCAGAAGAAAAAAAAAAAAGAATGGAGAAAATCAGAGCAGGGAGATTACTTTGATCAGTAATGATAATGAGGCTAAAGTTGAACCCCAATGGTCCTGAGTCTCCTGAACTCTGAATTGGCTGTATAACCCCATAGGGATTCTATACCATAGAATCATATGAATAACTCTATAGTGGTTAGAACACAAGAATCATAGATTCACTATGGATGTAGTCCCTAAACCAAGAACACACAAACATGTAGATTTACCACATATATGATAATCAATGGGAGTAGAAGAATACATGTGTGTAATTTTAAAAGTCCCATAAGTATTGATCACGAAACTCTCTCCCATGTGCTTGAAGATCAGTCCCATAAAGATTGTAACAAGGAACTACACATGGAGTCCCATTGGCTAAAATCTTCTGCAGCCTTTCACCCTTGGAATTCTCTCACATGCACTACTCTTGTGAGGAGAGTTCGTGCTTCCAAAACCATGAAGATGTTAAAGTGACGGCTACAGGGACCTTTAACTTCTATTTATAATAGAATCCCTAAAACCCTAATTCATTCCCACAATGAATTGGGCTAGGTATATCCCACTTGGAGTGTGTCAGATTAGCTTGGGCTTAATAGATCATTCTGGATTAGTTAAGCCCATAAAAATCCAGCAATCTCCCACTTGGGTTACATTGATACAGACATCTCTCTATTGATATTGGCCATGAAATCCCAAAGCTAAAATACCGCTCACATAATTTAGATTCAATTAATAAACCTCTCATGTTGAGTAAGGGTGTCAATCGGTTCGATTTTGGTTATTCGGTTCAGTTTCGGTTTGGTTCCAAATGAAGATATGGTGGAGCATAATCGAATTGAGAACAGAATCAGTTCCATGTTTAGATACTCAAACCGATTCAATTAGGTTCGGTTCGATATTAGTTATAATACTGTTCTGATATTCGGTTTTAATTCGGTTAAGAAAAAGGGTTCCACTTTTGAACCATAACTGTGATGGACCAAAGGCCATAATGGGCTCAGTTATCGACTAGGTTCTCCAATTTCCAGCAATGGAACTATAGAATAAAATATTAATATTAATAGCATTAAAAGAAAAATCATAAGTTTTCAGTAGGGGACCACCGACCACATATCACACTTTATTTTTCAATAACTAAAAAGGGAAAAACACCCTGGGACTTAGGTGGGTGCTAGCTGCAAGAGGTAAAGCCAAGAACTACCTATAAGAACATTAGAAAAAATCAGAAAAAGGCTTTCATAAGGGAACAACAGAATGACAGAACATGTTTTTTTTTTTTTTTTTTTTTTTTTTTTTTTTTTTTTTTTTTTTTTTTTTAATGAAAAAGTAAAAACACAACAAATTTGCTCTTTTACTACGAAAATTTTCCGTAGTTAAAAAACTCTACCGTAGCAATTGAAATATATACGACAGTTAATGTCCGTCGCATGACCGTCGTTAAGATTGCCGTCGTATTTGTTTACAACGGAATTATGGAATGCGTAGGTTTAGGTTATTAACTACGGAATTATTATACCATAGCTTAAAATCAAATTTAAATGACAGTAAGTTACTGTAGTATAAAATAATTTATTACTACGGAGTACAATACCGTAGTAAAAATATCTCTTTTACTACAGAAATATAACGTTGCATAATGTCAATATATACGACGGATGCTTGGAAGTGTAGTAAAAAAATACTTTTTACTACGAAAATATAGTCCCGTCATATATAGTAGAAATTTTTTTTTAAATAATTATATTTACATAAAAAATCCTTGTAATAATACATCCACGAAAAAAATATTGGGCATATTCCAAGCAAGAAAACTATGTAGTGACCATACTCTCTCCACACTTTGCTTTCCTTGGACCACAACTGGTGAATTGAAGCAACCATGAGTTGGTTTTAAATTTGAGAATGAATAACTTCAAAAGCCACAATAAGGAGTGAAAAAATACAAACATCCACAGGACCCCATGGTTCTAGAAACTGGTATTCGATTGGTTGGATCATCCAATGCATATATAAGCAATAGATGGGAGCAATCCGATCAAGCACATAGCTAGCCACGTATAGTGGATTGGTCAATCCAATAGCAGTATTAGGGGATGTCCTTTACTGGATCAACAAATCCTTTTGTTTTGATTGCCTATTCCATACAGATTCTGATCAATATCCCTGAGGAACCATCCAATTTGAAATACCAATGTCTAAATCATTGTGACCCCACTGATACACTAAGGCTCCGTTTGGTATCGTTCTAAAAAAATGTTTCTGGAGTTTTTTCGTTCTATTGGAACGAAAAAATGGAATCTTCTGTTTGGTGCACTTATGGTCCGTTTCTGTTTCTTTGGAACAAAAAGTGAAAA
>NC_056568.1:28327148-28356860 GCF_013358625.1 Macadamia integrifolia
GTAAAAAAAAAAAAAACTGAAAAAATGAGATTGGTTCCGTCTTCCCAGTTTCGTTCCATTTTACAAAAAAAAGAAAAACTTTTCGGATAAAAATCTGAAATTTTGAAACACCATTTTTTCGTTTAAAAACTGCGTTTGACACAGAAACTGAAATTTTCGTTTTTGACACGAAACGGCGTTTCTGGAACAGAAACGATACCAAACGGGCCCTACACAACTAGTACCTCTAAGGAAAACACATAAGTGGGAATACTAGTGCAAGTTCTACTTCTCCCTTGGTTAGAGCAGTAGAGGAATACTACAACAAACAAAAGACTTATATGTGCACCTGAGAAATCAAAGCGTTTGCTGCCAAACTCTTAGATATCTCCTCGGCAATCTCTGTGAGAGTTGACATCCACTTCTTGCCTTCCTTGACAATGCCATCTGGAAAAGTAATTCTACACACAAGTACCCAAAAGATAATTTTAGAACAGACTATAAAATGAAGACGACAAAAAATAAAATAAAGATCATTATTGCCATTATATAAAATGAAAAGGATCACCAGTGATGAAAAATAACTTATTACAACTCTTTATAAGATGACATTCTCCCCATAAGATGTGTTCTTTTCATAACTCACAAATAGAGAAGCAAATACACTATTTGTTAGCTTCACCAAAACTAAGCGGAAAGTAGTAAAACTAGATATACTTACAACTGTATAATTAAATTAAAAATTACATTGGATGCTCTTTGACCAATTGTTGGAGTACAAGTACACAAAAATCAGGACTAAGAGGGGTGTGTTTTGGTGTGCTGGCCAGCCAAGATAGAGTTTTGAAAACTTAATTACTAAACTGCATTCTCGAGTTTCAACATAACAATGCAAACACATGTACTTGAATAGATCAGAAAGGGATAACTGTATGATAGATCAGCAAGGGATAACTGTATTCACGTTCTCATCCTCAACGCTCTAGTATGTATGATAATCCTGATATACCAATCGAAATCATAGAAAAAGATAGACAATGCTTCAGACCATCCTAGTTCATGAGTTTCAACATAACAATGCAAACACATGTACTTGAATTTCAGTAAAATAATAGTGCCTCAGTGGCTGTGTAAGGTTTTTGCTGGTTTTCCACAGTTCCAATATATATATATATATATATATATATACACACAAATTCAAGAGAGAATACAAGTAACTAAAAACCTACGGCAATGAAGTGTCAGAGTTGATAAACATCAGCACCAATAAATCAGACAGGGATAACTGTACAAACCCAAAATAAATTAACATTCATAATTACCTTCAATTGTCTTCTAATTATAAAACTTAAAATACCAAACTAAAAAGCAGGAAGGGAAAGAAGGTTACCTCCAAGTAAACTCTGGATAGAGATTAAAATGGTTCTCACATCATAAGCTGATGACCATTTATCCTGTAATTTAGACAGATTTTGTTTTGGTTCAGATTAGAATCAATAAGTCTTAAATTTGAAACTGAGACAGAGTAATCAAAAGAGTGGTATATCTACCTGCAGGATGTCCAAGCAAATGTTACCAAAGACATCTACATTAGGGTGGAAGCAGCTTGTTTCAAATTTGACCTTGGGAGGTTTGAATGGGTAATCAGTTGGAAAAGATAGTGAGAGCTTGTCATCTGTTCCTTCAAAAACAGTATTCTTTGCTTCCACAGATTGTACCCTTCCAGCAGAATATGTTGTCTTCCTCAGGAAAAGCAGATACGCCAGCATCCCCACTCATCTGCACATAATAAATCAAAGATAAAATTGTTAACAGATCTGAAGGTAAACTACTGAAAATTTTTAATATGTAAAAACAATTGAATGGTTTCTTAGAATTAGGGCCATCAATTCTGACTGTAGCCTGTTCAAATGAATCAGAAACAGGAAAAGATACAAATGATAAGATAGAAAAGATGGAATTGAAAATAAAAATTTTAAATAAGTATCCAAAACGGAAGAACACTAAGTTCAACAGAGATCCCCGAACCCAAAACTCAAAGGCAATGACAAAATACAAAATTCCCACAGACAAGAGCTCAAATAAATCCAAACTGGAACTAAGAACTCTAAAGAAAAGCCTAAAAATATAGAGAAATTCAAAAGCTAGGGTTTCTTTTGTGGCGGAAGGTCCAGGGAAAGAACGTCAAAGAAAAACCCAACGTCAAGATCCGCAGGCAGAGAGAAAAAGAAGAAGAACCAGAAGGATCAAGAGAAACCAAGAAAAAAAAAAATTGGGACAGATGAAGAAAATCAAAAGGACCAATAACAAGAAACCAGAGAAATTAAACAATACAAACATTTTCAGAACGGATTGGGTGTCGACGCTCTTAGCGACAGGGGCAGGCTGCTTTGAGGTCGCCACGGTAGGTGTGGGCACTGGTGTGTTGCCTTGTTAACCCTGAGTCTCAGAGTAACTATTAACGGTAGCCATTCTTGAGAGAGAGAGAGAGAAACTGGCGCTACTTCTCTTCCAGATCTGAAAGTAAGGACTGAAAAGGGGCTACTTTTCTTCCAGCTCTGAAAATAAACGAATGAAAAGGAGGCTGCGCGGGATTTTATGTGAGTATAGGGCTTTTGCTCGCTGGAGAATGGGTTTGGCCGTTTGGGGAAAAACTTTTGGACTTCAGTGGGAATTATTTGGCGCGAAAAATGTTATTTTTTGAACAAATATTACGGACTTTTCTTCCCTTCATATACAATTTATCATATACTATGCAAGATAAGCGTCCGTCATATTTACATTACCTAATACTATAGAATTATTTTTCTGCCACATTTAGTTGACCATATACTACGGATTTTTAATGGGCATCATATATGCTTGACCAAATATTAAGGAAAAAATTAACCGTCGTATGTAGTAAAATGGGTGAGTTATTTTCTGAACAGATACTACGGACTTTTCTTCCCGTCATATACAATATATCATTTACTACGCAAGATAATTGTCTGTCATATTTATGTTACCTAATACTACGAATTTATTTTTCCATCATATTTACTTTACCAGATACTACAGATTTTTATTGAACGTCATATATGCTTGACCAAATATTACGATAAAAATTAACCGTCGTATATAGTAGACATTTACTACAATATTTTTATACCGTAGTATAATATCACCTAAAACTACAGTAAAATAAGCCCGTCATATTTTGTAGACTTTATATGATGGTATTTTTATACCATCATAAATGTTTTCAATTAATACAGTATATATTTTCCGTAGTAAAAAAACGATAGCAATTGGCTCATTTTCTTGTAGTGAAAGAAGAAGAAGAATTACCTTGGATGAATCATTGATGCAGGCCGCAAGCTATTCTCTAACAAACCTAATGCCTAGAAAAGAAGAAGAAGATGGGAGGAAATAAGGTGGACTAAAGAAGAAGTGAAGAGTCGCTCAGAGTCGCGCCCAACCTCCTCTAAGAGTCAAAACCTCAAAAGGAAATATGGAAAATCCCTCTAAGTCTTAGCGATAGTAGGGTTTTTTTTTTCATTTTTTGGTTTAACCTTTTAAGAGTAATTCAGTTCGGTTTCGATTTCAAACCGACGGTTTTAACATCATAAACCGAAATCGAACTGAACCAAATGGCAATATTGACATACCCAGGCTGAATATGAACCGAATTTATTTGGTTCGATTCGATCCGATTAATTGGGCTCGATTTCAGTTTCGGTATTCGGTTTTGATTTGAAATTGACACCCTTAATATTGAGCAATAGTAGAAAATGTGTCTCACTATACGGATCATAACTATCTATTATGACAAACATGAAAAATACATTAATCCGAATCGCCCGGAATACAAACAAGGAAATGATAATTGTGATCACATATAGCACCTTGCCTTGTAGGTCATTTCCCCGATCCTAAAATTAGTATACCTTGAAAATCTCAAAGGTAGTGAACTTTGATATTAATCAACACTTAGGAAAACCGTCATTTTCTTGAATTTATACTTTACTTTGGCATACCATCTATGGCTAACTGCCACTTCCATTAATTTAGGTTAAATACCACTATACATCACAAACTTTGGCAAATCGCCTGTGGTAAACCACTATTTCTCTAGATTTAGCTTAAATACCACCATAAATCATAAACTTTAGCTAAATAGCACTTTGACCACTAACTTTGGCTAAATACTACCTATTACAATGAATTTTTGCTAAATACCGTCAATTACCTTGACTTACTGTCAACTACTTTGGCTAAGCACTGCCAATAAACCTTAGTAGGCATCGCCTTTAAACTTTGACTTTTGCCGTCTTTAAACTTTGGCTATCGCCACCATGATATATTTGGTTAATGAAATCATAAAACTCCTACTAATCAAGCATATCAAAAACCTCAATAACACCAATATCAAAAAACAGCATGAAGACGATCAGATTGTGTTGATTAGATTCATCTCATGTCCAACTCTTTGAAGTTTTATCTCTTTCTTTTTTTTCCTCAGTAACTCATGTTAAAATCTTGAAACAGTTGATTGAAACAAGCTGATCAATATTCTTGAGAATACTCTGTTTTTTAAAATAGGAAGCATCACATGGCTCAAATACTTGAGCTCATCACTTGTGAGGGTCTCAAAATTCATGTATTAGAGCATATTGGTTCCTTCAGCAAATCGTAATCTTTTTCAGGAGGCATCACATGGCTCAATAGAGTCTTTATTTTGGTGCAGAATCATCAATTGCACCGCCATCAACAGTATGGTGTGTAACAAAATTCAGACTTGAGTCGCATAGCTCCCTATACAAACATTACATGCATTTTAGACTATATAACACACCAGTAACTGAAAATATAGGGATCAGACACTAATGGTAATGTATTCAATCACTTCATCTTGTATGTACATTCTCCCCTGCTCTGAATGGTATGTGTCTACCGAATTACTTACTTTCTGGTTGAGAATCCCTCGTGACTTGCTAACTTAAAGTGGGCATTATGACTGGTTTATCTATGTTTTCTAGAAAATAAGAACATGAGAAGTAGAAATTGAATCTTATGTTTTATGTGGATGGATTTTGGTAGCAGTAGAGCATATGCAATCTCACATAAATTAGTTTGGTCTTTGGAGCTACAGGGAATCAAATATTTTCTTCCCAAATTGTAGAATTTTTCCTATTGTCATTGGAAAAATATTCCAATGGTCACAGGCTCCATTTAAACGTGGCAACACTATTTATACAGCCTAAGATGGTATTAGGTCAGAAGCATAAGAAGTGTTAGAGGGAATAGGGGTTGTTAGATTAAGAAACTAATGAATCCAACCCAAAAATTATTAGGTGAAAAGACCCACTTGGTATATGAAGCCAATTAAGGTCCCATAGTTAGTTGATGTGGGATTATTCCCAACAGAAACTAAGTGAATTCTTGTTGATCTCTCCACACTAGTGGTGTCTCCCGTTGCGCAACCATTTTTGTGCTGTGCTCCCAAAACATAGAAGAAACAGCAGAGATCTTTTACATTAAGTATAGCTGCAAGCTCCAATTCATTGCTTTGTTTTGATTCACAGCCATGGTCTGCTCTGCAGGATTGTTGCGTTTTATGAGGTGGATTGACAGATGAATTCAGTATTTCTGCATTGATGATTCCTTTTGGGTCACGGAGTGCATCATTATCATTTTACTCTTTTTTGTTTAGATGACACACTTGTTTCTTAATTTTACAGAATTTCCTCTCGGGAGACTGTTATAGGCAAAGAATTTGAAAGAAAAATGACTAGTATAGACGCAATCAAGATATGAATTGAGGGAATAATATAGTGTTTAATGCTTGTGACCAATATTATATACTAATAATTCGATTTTTTTTTGGCTAACAACTGATATCTAGGCCTTTGGCCTAACTAGTCCTGCGAGTCCACACTGACCCCACAACCTTATAGACCGGGTCATACTGAGGTTGAATGAGAGACATTCAACTTTCTGAAAGTAGTGGTGAGTACTAAACACCCTTGAGTGAACGACCCTAAGGAGGTAAGAGGAGTCGAACTCAGAATCATACACTTCCTGAGATGAAGGTCCCTTGCCAACTTTCGCTACCCCTTGGGGTTTACAATTCGATTTTTTTTGCATTGGAAGATCAAATGGGAGAAAGGAATCAAAGAAGCAATAAAAGCACTTGAAGTACAAACCTCTGGAAGATAATACTCATCTTTTGGAACGCTGCTGCTGCAGATACACTAGCACTTGTCTTGCCAGCAGTCCAGCCATATTGGTGGAGAGGTCTTGCATATCAACTTAATTTACAAACTGCCCGATCTTGGACATGTAAGGGAGAGAAAGATTGGATGAGAGTACACGTATGAGAGGTTCTAGTGGTTGTGGATGTATTGTTGGGGGTATGATGTCTTGTATTCCTCACTTGCATAAGTGGGCAAATTCCGTAGGGTTGTTAAGAGGCTGTTTAGAGGCTATGTAGGTATTTCTGTAAATTTTCTTTATAGGGCTTGCTATACATGTGTAGTGACTAGTGAGGGTTATTTCTTTGTAAGCATTCTAAGAGAGGTGTGAGGACGAATGGCTATAACCCTAATCTTCAATGATAGTGGAATGAGATACCATCTCACCGTGGATATAGAGAATCTTGTCGAACCACGTAAATCTTTTGTTCATTGTGTGATTGTTTGTTCGTGATTTTATTCTTTCACAGTTGTTCTAGGGTTCCAGTTCTACGTGTATGGTATTAATAGTTATTTTACTTATTTGGAGTATCTTAAAGAACTTAACACCTTTTAATTGCCTCTTGTCTTATTCTCAAAATTTTTTTAAGATAAAGATATGAATTTTTAAAATTAATTTATGAGTGGCATTATTATGCCATGACCAAAATATAACGTTGTCTTGCATATTTTTCAAGCACATTACACAAGTGGCATGAAAAAGGACAAAAAAATTGAGGATTGAGTTTCCCTACACCCACAGTGAATGGGAATTTGTTCACCGCGAGGGATCTAGGGACTCAATGGGGGTGGTGAGAGGCGGGGCTTCTGAGCCTTTGATTTGTGTGGTGAATTCAACTCATAGCGAAGGGAAACTTTGTCCAAAAATTAAATTTACAAATTATTTCAATGTGAGGGGTGTCAATGATAAAATCCCGTATTTAAGTTGGGTTTATGAAGAGATACCATTTTTATTTCATTGAGAAAGTTTTCTACATCGATAGAGGAGGGTTCAACCACTAACCTAGGTTCTTAAAATATCCCCTAGGATGAAGGTGGAAATTTCCTCCATGTTGTGTGCAATCCCCTCTCCGACCCATTTGGTTAAGAGATTCTGCTTTGACCGTGGGTGTGGGAAAACTTGGTCCTTCACTTTATTCTTTTCGTAATATATTAACCAAGTGAGGAACAAAGCTATATTCATGTGGGTTTAGGGGTGTCAAAATGATGAGACTGAACTGAATCGAACCAAACTAAACTAGCCTGAAGCAAATTGAGCCACAACTAATTGGATCGGTTTCGGATTGAGGTATTGTGGAATCGGTTTAAAAACAGATGAAATCAAGCCAAAATTGGACATAAACCGATATCAACCGGAAAATCAGAAGGACAAAAAAACTGTTTTTCTCATAATTATTTATATATACATGATAAACCGAGCTCAAATCAAACCAATTGTGATTGAAACTACACTTATTGATTTGGTTTCGGATTCACCAATTCTCACACTGAAATCATACCAAACGAACACACCCTATGTGAGTTTATCAAGAAACAAGTAAACGTTCCAGTGTTCATTGAATGGGCTGATTGGGTGATTTTAATGGTGGCCAAGGTAACGAAAGCAACAAACCGGGTAAGATCATGACAGCCCAACAAAGAAAATCAAACAAGCATATAAAATATATGACCAATAAAGGATTTGAAGTCCTATACTACGGGTGGAAGGCGTATTCAATGCACAAGATTCCCACATGTGCAAGATCGGGTAAGAACCACAAACAACAAAGGAATCAAATAAGCATAGATGCGATCTGGATTATTTAGAAACAAAAACTAGCTAGTTTTCAGAAGTCCTACCCTACGATTCTTCATTAATCTTGAAACCTAAAAATTCAAAGAAGAAAACAAAATAATAAAAAAAGAAACGGATCAGTGAAGATGGAAGAAATGTTTTAATCGATACTCTATCGGTGGTATCTGAATCGGGTAGGGTAAATGGTCCTAAAAACCAAGGTATCGTTCTTCTGAAAGCTCAAATGGTCTGATATGGTTGATCAAGAGATACCTTTCTGTTATCATATATATAGCAAGCCGGATCTTATTTCATGTCCCACGCAATGGATCTTAGTATCGGTATTGTATACATAGCAGTATCATCTTCTTCTTTTTTTTGGCTGACAACGGGTATGGGCCTTTGGCCTGACTAGTCTCCGGGTCAATACTAACCTTACAACCGCATGGATTGAGTCATACCCGGATTGAATGAGAATCATTCAACTTTCACTGAAAGCAGTGAAGATCACTAAACACCCCGTGTGAGTGGCCCCCAGGACGTAAGAAGTGTTGAACTCAGAGCCACACGCTTCCTGAGGCAAAGGCCCCTTGCCAACTTGGTTACCTCTTTGGGGTTACATAGTATTATCATCAAAGCTCGATATTCCTACCAAAAAAATAAAATAAAAAAAAATCAAAGCTCGATATTGATATCAATAAGGATTGTGTGGATTAGAGGTGCAAGTTTGGCCTTGACGGCCCAAACCCGCCTTGATCCCGAACAAGTACCAACCCAAAAATTTTGGCCTTACAGGCCTGCCCGATCGTAAGGGTTGATGTTTTTGGCCTGCCCAACCCGGCCCTAATTTTTGTACCTGAGTTTAGATCTTGGTTTTGGCCCTACTAGGCCCTAGGTTTTGCCTCTGATGTTGACTTTTGATTTTTTGTTTTCTTAGGATGTTCTCCTCTTTGTTTAACATGACAATGGTTTTGAGATCTTCGGATTGTTTACCTTATTAGGACGATCTCTTTGTTTATCATGACAAATAATTAAAAAAAAAAAATTAGATCATTTGCTTTCTTAGGATGATCTCATCTTTGTTTACCATAATAGTTGGAGTTAATTATAGTGTTTGAATGTTTGCTTTAGGATGTTCTCCTCATGACAAGTAATTTGTGACTTTGTGTTTTTTTATTTTCTCTTCATTATGAATATTTTTTTTTTATATTTTAGTTATTTCATATTTTGTAGGGTCAGAGTCAGAGTACACTCGGCCCTTGATGACAAACAAGGTCAAAGTCAGGGTCAATCAAGGTCAGGGCTAGGGCCAATCAGGGTCACCTTGGCTCGACCCTGAAAAATCAGGGCCAATCAAGGTGGGTAAGGGTTAGGCTGAACCTTGAAGGGTTAGGCCTAGGTTGAAGTTTTGCAGCCCTGAGTCAAGGCCAGGCTGGGTTTGAGCCTAGTTAAGGGCACTCAGGGTTGGACTAGAGTTTTAAGAAGTCCGGCCCAACCCAACCCATTGCACCCCTAGGGTGGATTGGCCAAAAAGTGGATCAAGTCAGATAAATTAAATTATTGGTCACAAATTTTTTGCAATGATCAACAATGACTCTCAAAACTTTCTTTTTTACTTTTGTTTTTCTTGTGAAACTTCGACCAATCTGATTTCAATATCATCAAACTACCTTCCAAAATTAGGTGGTTTTGACTGAGGATTTTTAATTCTCCAAGTTCCTAAGATCTTGATGGAGATTGTTGGCTTACGATGTCTTATATTTCGTTACAGTTTAATCTAGAGAATAATGGTGCAAGCCCCCTAACAGAACGACAATCCCACAATCCCGCTTTGTCTGTTGATGCCTTATGTTAATGGCATGTTCATTGCTGCAAAGAATAAGCATGATATAGTTTCTTTGAAGTATTTGTTGAGTGCTAAATTTGAGATGAAGAATCTAGCTTGGTGCTACAAAGAAGACCCTTGGTATGCAAATCCTTAGAGATAGAAGTATTAGGTAAACTTTGGGTAACTCAGAAGAAATATATTGAAAATGTGTTGGAGCGTTTCAACATGAAAAAGGCTAATCTTGTTAGCACTCCATTAACTAGCCACTTCAAGTTATCTGAAAGGCTAGTTAGCTCTTTAACACATGAAAAGGTGGAGCACAGATGTCTCAAGTCCCCTATGCTAGCGTAGTTGGGAGTCTCATGTATGCTATGGTTATAGCATGTCTGGTTTGTCTCATGTAGTCAGTGTCATTAGTAGATACATGAGTAATCCAAGGACGGAACATTAAAATTCAATTATGTGGATCTTCAGATATCTGAGCAAGACTAAGGGTCCGTTTGATAACGTTTCTTCCGTTTCTGTTTCAAGAAACCCAAAAACATAAATTTTCGTTTCTAGAAACAGAAACGGAATTGAAGGTGTTTGATAAGTCACGTTTTTAGAAGTCGATAGTAACCAATGAAAGAATGGCCACAATTCGTTTCTAGAAACGACCCTAGGTCGTTTCTTGAACCATAAATAAGTAAAAAAATTTATTTCTATTTCTGAAAATAAGTGAAACGGAACAGTTTTATCAAACGCTTTTTACTCCGTTTTTGTTGTTTCTGGGAACAGAAACGCGTTTCTTGAAACGTTATCAAACGGACCCTAAAGATATAGGTATTATCTTTAGTGGTAAGGGAAGTTCCACAAAATTGACAGGTTATGTTGATTCTAACTATGCCGGTGATTTAGATAGGGTGTAGGTCTACTATAGGGTATGTATATGTCACACCCCGTTCACACAGAACCGGGCCAGTGACTGGGTTAACACCGGTTAACCCAAACCTGTCAGGATCATCTGATATAATATTCCACCACAGCATATACACAACTAAGAAAGAGCTCATCAGTTCAGCAGAAGACTTAGTTTACCTGTGAATATTCTCATAATACTTGATACCCAAATTGTAATACAATAGTTAAGTACATGTGGGCCCGAAGGCAAGATATTTACACAAAAAGAATACAATTTATATATCAAGTACTCAAAAGGAATCATCAAAAATCAGATAGTACAGCTCAGCTCGGTATCAAATGTAGAGCTCAGCTCGGTATCAAAGGGTAGAGCTCAGCTCGGTATCAAAGGTTAGAGCTCAGCTCGGTATCAAGGATAGAGATCAGCTCGGTATCAGAACTGCGGTCCCGCAGCACAGCCCTCACACGAGCAATCCGTGCCGTGCTCTAATTCCTTAGGGACCCACCAGTCCTCTTCAGGGAACTCAACTGTGGGACCTGACCCGTGCTCTTCAGATGGATGACCTACAAAATCATCTAAAAGAGGTACACACGTGGGATGAGCTCACTAGCTCAGTAAGTGAAAAGATGGACCACATAGCAGTCCACACAACAAATCACAACCATATGCACTATATGCTATGCAATACATTTTTAATCACATCCACCTAAGTAACATTACTAAGTCTTTGGTTTAGTGCTACTACAACCACAGTGCGCGTATACTTCGGGTACGAGCCTCGAATTCCATCCCGCGATACGCCCATAGGGCTGTCGGAGAAGGCCCACCGTGAGTACTCGGAAAAGTAAAACATACCGACCACCGGATCTCAACATAAAATAAATGACAGAAATTAAAGGTGCTGACTCCAGCAATTTAAAAGCAGTATGATTGGCCCTCTTGAATATACCACTGGGGTTGCCGACTGTCCTAATGACCAATCGGGCGTAATGTCTAATTGCTATAGTGACCCGACAACCGCGACCACTGCTTCCCCCCAAATGGTAACCCAACACCTTAACCCCTGTTGGGAAGGGTCGTAGCACGGGAAGATGATAATCCTAAACCGCATGCTCCTATATGATAATAGTACGATTGCATAGTACTACCGCGTCCCATACCATGGGCCACCAATGCACTCGTTTCCAAACCGACTACGGCATCTAATCTATTAATGCATCATGCACAATGATGTCAACATTCATCACATAAGCATATCATCACTTAGCATTTAGAAAATAAACACAACACCCATGGCATAACAATGTGAGGATGACTAATCTACATAGCATCTACATGATGACATGGCTAATTGAGATACAATTTAAATGAATGCCAAACAATGCCTTGAAACAAGGCCAAACGTCCTCTCCCCACTTACCTGTAGTGTACAAGGACTCACGCTCGGTATGAGTGAGATCCGGTGCGAGAAGCGTAAGATTTGGTGAACCTATCATGAGTGAGCGGGGTTAGCATTTCGCCACATTGGGATCAAAATTAACAAGATCCAATGATAAATTCATGTTTAGAATCCTAAAAGAAGGTCACACGTCCGTTTTTTGTCCAATCGAACGTAAGAATCACGTTCGGAGCCCCTCGGGTGGGTCAGACCCACCGGTCTAGACCGGCGGGTAGGTCGGCCCACCTGTCGGCCCGCCGGTCTGACCCACCGGTTGGGCCCGAGGGTCTTGCTAAGACCTACAGGCAGGGTGGCCCGTCGGTCAGCCAACCGGTTGGGCCCGTCGGTTGGGCCCAAGGGTCCTACCCTCTAAGGCGGGTGCCCACAAGAGAGCCAAATGGCCCACCGGTCTTGGCCCACTGGTCTTGGCGAGAAATTGTTGTTTCTTCCAAAACTTCCTCCCAACCTTTTGGGATTCAAATGGGGCTTTTCCAAACCCATTCTCCACTCATTCAAGGTCTCATAAGATGGTTCTAACCTAGATCTAGGTTAGATTCAAGGAATGGAAAGCCATCTTACCTTTTTTGCTCAAGAACACCTTCAAAACCCCAAAATCACTTCCAATCACCAATGCTCTTGCAACTGTGGAAACCCTTCTTCAAATCCTTCAAAATCAACACATAAATCATCTATTAAACCTTAGATTCATCATCTCAAGGGGGATTTACAAGACCTCAAGAAACCCTATCCCAAATCAAGGGTTTTACTTGGGTATGGTGAAAGTTTAAGGAACCTAGCCATTGCTCACCTCTAAACGTAGATCTAGTGTTGGAGATCACTCTTCCGGCGTCGGAATGGGAAGATCAAGCCTCGGCGCCGCTGAAATCCATCTCTTCTTCCTCTTCCTTCTCTTCTCCTCTTCTTTCCCTTCTTTTCTCTCTCTTCTTTACTCTTCCCACCAACGTACGAGTGTCATAAATGAGAAAGAAAAAGGAAAATCAATGCTATATATACTTCTTAAAATAACTAAGTATTCACATGGGTGGGTCACTCAGGTGGGTGGATGCACCCACCTGTGACCGCCCACCTGAGGGCCAAAACTTGGCCAACAAGTGGGATTTTGACAGAATTCGGCCCTCGGCACGAATCTCACTCTTGGCATAAGATGTAATATACGTATGCGCCTTAAGATACGGCTACATACCTGCCTTATCCGTACATGGCCTTATGATATGTGCAGGTACACGACTTTGGTACACCCGTCTCCTCTGGCACTGGCTCGGACTTGTCTGGCCAGCCGGTGTTTAAGGTCACCCTTGCCATCATGGTCCATAAGGAATCCGCCTTAACTCTCTCCGGTTCGGGTCCTGCATGGTTAAACTGGGTCAACCGTGTAATCATACCGGGTTTGAGAAGTAGGGTATTACAGTATATACATTAGCTGATGAACTTATATCATGGAGGTCGATACTTCAATTCACAGTTGCATTGTCTACTACAAAGGCACAGTACATGGTGGCAGTTGAGGCTGCTAAGAAAGGAATCTAGTTGGTTGGATTGGTTCGTGAATTGGAGTTGGAACAAGGAGGTACAATATTGCATTGTGACAACCAGAGAGCCATACATCTTGCAAAGAATCAGGTATTTCATACAAAGACAAAGTATATTGATGTGGGATTCATAAGATCAAAGAGCTCGTGTTAGAAGGCAGTAGTCACTTGATAAAAATTCATACATATCACAATCCTACAGCCAATCACCACAAAAAAGTTTGAGTTATGTTTGGACTTTGTTAATATTATTCATTGTTGAAGATGATGGACGTATCAAATAGGTGCGGGTTTGTACCTCTGATGAGGTACGGAGATGAAGACGTCTATAAGTTATCTTTATAGGAGGCTCAACAAAATTCAAGCCAAAGTGGAGATTGTTGATGTATGATGTCTTATATTCTATCGTAGTTTAATCCAGGGAATACTGGTGCAGGCCCCCAACAAAACGATGGTCCTATTTATCGGTAACCAGGCGTGGGGGTTGCAAGGGGCAAGAGGTCCCCTGCGTAGCGAGGGTGTAGGGGGTGCAGGCCCCCACTCCAATTTTTTATTTGAGGGCAGTTTTGTACTTTCCGATATTAAGGTTTTTCGCCATATATTTGTAGCGAGATTTACTATCTCTATAATAAATTTTGAGAGATATGATGACAAGCGTTGCAACCCTATTTCTCCATTGATAGTGAAGCAGAATATCATATCATTGAGGACGTAGGCAATCTCACCGAACCTCGTAAATCTATGTGTATTGTTTGTTCTTGTTTTTTTCCATTACCTCCTACATTGCTTTTAGGGTTGCATTTCTACATGAGCTACATTTTAGTTTAGGAAAGAGTTTAAGATTTAAGGTTTTGGGTGGATCGGCCGAAAAATAGATCAGGCAAACCAAATCGATCCATTGTGGCCCAATTCCACCTAATCATTGTATCGATATCAATCAAAACTGACAAGTGCACTGATACTGATATTTATAACTCTGGTTCCACAAATCCCAAAAGGATAACAACAAAAACTATAGGCAAAATCTTGTTGTAAGTAAAGTGGGTTCAATTGCAACAGGATTACCATATCTTTTTTGTTTTTATTTTTATTTTTTCTCTGAAAATAAATCTTATTATTTTAAAAAAATATGTAAGAAAAAAAAAATCCTGCCCCCTAAAAACTGGGGAGACTCAGGTTCCTCCTCCTAAAAATATATTAAATAAATTTAAAAAATAAAATAATAGATAATTGAAAGAAGGTTGCAACTTGATAGCTCACCTCACTTTGGTTATGGTAAGTTATTCCCAAAACTATATATTTAATCTAAACTTACACATTGCCTTGAGGAAATACCAGTAACTCAGTGTTTAGTTCGTAATCAAATATCTGAAAATTGGGCTCTCATGCTTGCATGTTCACTTGCCGAGGCAAATGCCATATATGTGGAAAGATTTGTTCATTATTATTAAACTTTTCCAGCCATACCCACAGCTGAATAGCCCAATTTTGGGGGTTCTGTTCAATATTACCTTTTACCATTCGATTATTGACTCATGGTTCTAACTTCCAACGTTATGTGAAGCTGGCTCTAGAAAATGTTTTCCTTTTTTATTGAAAATATTCTAGGAGAAAGTTTTCCATCATCATGGGCCGTGGTGGGGATGTGGGTGAAGGAAACATCTGTCCGTTGTTCTTCAAAAGATTCTACGCCAAAGTTTCCACCAGCCATGAGTTGTGGGGTGGAAAAACATCCATCCAAGGTCTTGGTTCAGCGACTTCTCTATGGATGAAAAAAAACTTGATTAATCATGTTACCTAATTCCTCCGAATTCTTCTTAAAAAGTGCTACCAGTCTACCGCATGAATCACGCAAGTGACCAGGGTATGACTAATAAAGATGATTTAGCATCTCGAATCTTCGAAAATTTCCAGAGACTTTCTTCTAGGTGATAATCACTTAGTCTGCTCCCTATAGCTCATTTGGACATTTATTTAGTTTATTTTATACATGGGATGGATAATCTATTATAGAAGCCCCCCTCTCCCCCTCCCTTTTCTTTTTATGTCATTTTTCATAAACTTACAAATGATGTTTTAAGAAATAAAAACTAAATGAATGCCTTCATAAACGGATGAATGAGTTCCATGGTCCAGCTTATCTTTTGGCTTGGGGTGTCAAAACGGTGGGTTTGACTTGGTTTTGATCGGGTTAAATTGGTTTCGGTTTAAAGAATGAAGAAGATCAAAACTAATCCATTAAGAAACTTTGGTTTTTGATTTATTTTGATTTTTTAATATTAAGTTAATATCGATTTTGATAGATTTTTTATTTTTTATTTTTTATTTGTTTATTTATATATTTAGACTTGAACCATTGAAATCTTACGTTCAAAATCTGTAGTGAAAAAAGATATAATGAAAGTACTTTAAATTTGTAACAAATCATGGTTTATTATTGTAAGAGAAAGATAAATAATATTGAAATTAATTGGTGATTAATTACTAAGAACTAATATTGAAATAAAAAAATGAATCTTATTATCAAATCATTTATTTAACTATCCAGCTAATTTTGTATAGTGAAATTTACCAAATATATATATATATATATATATATTGATATTGAACAATGGAAGCAATGTTATAGTTTGCAAATCAATTCCCCTATTCATAACATCATATTCATTGATTTGTAACAATTCCCATTACAACCAGAAATATTCTCACTAATATTGTTAAAAATGGATAACCAATTTACCTATTCATAACTCTTAAAAAATAATAATAATAATAAATAAATAAATAAATTCATAACCTCATAATCAGTTTTTTTTTATCAGTTTCATTATGTTTGGTTTGGTTATTGGTCGGTTTGATGTGATCCAATACCAATTCAGTAATGATCAATTTGGTTCGATCTAAGTTTTTCGGTCAAATTTTATCGATTTGGGCTAGGTTTTGACTCCTACTTTTGGCCTATTCAGCTTACCTTTCAACACATTTTCACTTTTTAAGAAATAAAATTATGAAAAACTAATGTTACTTTATATGCCAAGTAATTTTTAGCACTAAACAACACGCATGGCAGGTAGTGTGATATATGATAACCATCATAACAATGAAGACGATGCCCAATTGCCCACTCTCTCTCCCCAAGCACCATCTCCAATTGGAGGAGTATAGATTACCTATGTCGTACGTGTATGTTTCATGAATGGTTAAATGATGACGTTACGTTCTTTTATTTTCATAAAAAACTTTACATGCTGCCACTATGATGCAGGTCTAGACATCATAGCTGAATCAAAGCCCAGGCCATGCAACCTAAAACCCTGAGGATATCGGCAAGTTAGGCTCAAGGCCCGCGCTATTAAAACTGAATTTGGTTCATAACTTCATATCAGCAGTCCTAGCTCATGTTAGCAAACCAAGCTAACATCAAACCCAGCACACATGCTACATCAACCAGTCCCCCTTCCTCATTTCCACGTTCCTTCTTATTTTGAAATGTTAAAGAAACCTATCTCAAAACTTTGAAAGTCTTTGACCTTGGGAGCACCCTTGGATTTTTATGGGAGAAATTACATCACCAACTTAAATAGCATGTTTGGAAAGACTTTGAGAAGCTCTTATCACATTGCCATTCTAGCCCAAGACTTGGACGGTTTGTGTTTTCCCTTGTTTAATTTCTTTGCTTTTCTCTATGCACGTTGACTTTGGAGAAAATCTCTCCATTTATTATAGCAAGTTTGAAAATGATAGGTAAGAAGACCCAATTATTTTTGTTGATCCATCTTACCTTCTTTGAGTTTTGTGTCTCTACCACTTTTATAATTGACTTACCAATACAATTACTTAGAAGATTAAAGAGAAGCATGCTTCAACGATTTTTCTAGTTCCACTTCTATTGCATTACTCATGTGAGATAGGAAGTCAAGGATATGGGTGACCACTCAAGAATCAATCTTAGCATATGAATAACACCTTGGATAACATATCATCCATGATTTTGGGTAGTAGTCCATTTTGGTGGATTCAACTCTTCTTCAATTCTTAATCATTCAATTCTTGTACAATTCTCTTTGTGTATGCGACATTTGTACATTTTCAAAATTCAACTATTATGGGAGTTTGAAGCATTTGAGAGGTTAAATGAGTTTGAATTCTAAAAAACTTTCACAACCGTTGGATCTTAAAAATATACAGGTGCTATACACACAAAGAGAATTGGACGATTAAGATTTGGAGAGTTGTCGAATCCCATTTTGGTTGTTTTGTTTTATTAATTTTAATGAAAATAATGTGCCTTGGAGCCAACTCTGGCTACCTTGTGCTTGGGATATATTTTTTATTTTTTATTTTTAGTTCAGTTTTAATCTCAGCATTAGGATAGTTTAGATTGAGGTTTTTAATTGAGTTCTAGTTTTTATATAAATTAATTATAAGAGCTATGCTCATTGTAGGCCATAGCTTAAGCCCTCTTTGGTATTATTTTTCTTTTTGATTTTTACTTTAAAAAACAATTTTTGTTGCATTGGGTATCATTTATAGAACTTGTTTCTATTTAAAAAAAAAAATTGATAAAACACAAAAACCAAAAAGAGATCAAGAGTTATATATGTTTTGGCCAAAATTGATTTTTAGTTATCTTTGTGGTGATCTTTAATAAGCACGTACTTAAAACCCCAATAAAGATAGGTAAAGTAGTCATTCACTTTGTAATTAGAAATCCAAGCTCCTTGCCCCCTTTTCTTCAGTCTAAAGTGGAGGAAGTTGGGAGAAAGAAACATCTCTTCACCCATTTCTTCAAAAAATCATTTTGCACATATAGATATCAAACTATTTCTCACCAAAAAAAAAAATCTTGGTTAAGTAGTTACCAAACTATTTTTGTGTTTTGATAAAAAATGGTTTTTAGTAATAATTTTTGTTAAATAGATTTAAAAAAAAAAAAAATGATACCAAAAGGGCCTTAGAAGAACTATACGTACCCCACAATAGTTTAAGTCTATCTGTTATAATCTTTCATTGCAATTTTGGAAAACACGTGATGGAGAAACACATGCGATGGGCCTTAGAGTACATAGTACATGGAAGTGCATTTATGGGAGCATAATGACACAAGTCATCACTCATAATCTATCTTTTTCTGAAGTCTTCACAACCCCAACATTCTTCCACTAATGGTACATGTATGGGTATTTATCGAAGGAAAAAGACACATGCATGTGATCATGATCACCTAATTGTATGTGAAATGTACAGGTATAAGTAAATGGATATTTTTGCCATAAAAAGGATTTACCACAAACATGAGTTCACTTATATAATAAAATATGATAACATGATATAGCATATATCTTTTTCTTTTTTTTTGGGGGGGGTAGAAGATATGGCAGATATCTAAGAATCGGGTTTTCTTGCGTCTATGGTGAATAGGAATCCATTCAATATGGGGCTTTAAATGTAAACAATATTTCAGGAGAATGTTTCGAGAACATATTAAAACCTTATACGGGTTTGTGAACCCTAGGATGATAGGTGAATTTAGGCTTTAATTAATTTGTTCATGAACATACTTTGCCAATCAAATCCACACATATTGTTTTGCTCATCATTTACACCACTAAACTCAGGTCGGTGCAAAAAAATCCATTTAGTGGTTGACTCATTGTTCCAAGTCACCGACCTAACAGCCTTCTCATCCTTTTCTCCAAGAGATTCTTCTGCCTTTGCTTTATGCAAGACAACCTAAAAGCTAGGGGTGTCTGATTAACTAATAATGATAATGGGAAGGGAAAGAAGAACAAGAAGAGTCACAAGATCGATGATCCATTACTCCAGTATCTTCCACAATACTCTTCTCCTTCTATCGTGCTCCTCTCTTCTGCTATGCTCATCGGCAGTAAGAGACATGATTTGTAAGAACCAGGTGATCCATGATGGTGAAACACTCATTTCCAAGGGAGAAATATTTGAATTCGGCTTCTTTACCCCCGATGGTGCTAAACATGATAAACGATACGTCGGAATATGGTATTATGGGTCATCTCAAAACTCAACCACAGTGGTATGGGTTGCCAACAAAGAGAAGACACTCCCAAATTCAAAAGGTATTAATTATTGAATTTTATTAATTTTATTTCTACATGTTATATATATGTTCAATGTTACCCAATAATTAAAGCTATGTTTTTCAGAGCAAAATGCCATGATTTGGATGATGAGGCCCTTCTTTTTTTTTTTTAATTGTGATGTGTTCTCTTCTCTCTATCATCATATCCTATTTGACATTATTTAATTCTAACAATGACATCAGATCACCTCATTTCATAGTAATATATATATATATATATACACATTTTTCTGTTTCATATGTTACTGTTGACTTTTAACAGGATGTGTAGCTATCAGGGAAGATGGAAGCCTGGAAGCTTTAGATGAATTGGGAAATGTTTTTTGGAATACAAGGGATTTCTTTCCTTATCCATATCGAAGCACGTTGAACACAACAACATGTGCAAAGCTTATGGATTCCGGGAATCTCGGTGTAATCGGAGGAGTTGATGAGCTACTATGGCAAAGCTTCTCGGATGATTCCAACACATTCCTACCTAGTATGGAGAGAACGAACAAGGTAAATAATGAAAGGACATAAATGTCACTACAACTGCAAGGATTAAGACTTCGAAAATTAATGTAAAATTAAGGGTTAAAGATTGTTACCATTTGGTATTTCTTATGCCCACTTACATGGGGATGTGTAACCGGGGCCTGGGCGTCATTTGACAATCAAGTTCCACTTCCCCATGTATGTGGGCATTAAGCATTATCGGGTAGGGTTTCTTTTCCTAAATCTAAATAAGAAATTGTGAATTATTGTAGTTTGAACTCAATCCCTCAATAATTTGTAAATCAAATTTTATCTTTTGTCTTCCCAATCTATATATGGTTTTACAGGATTCAATTTTTTCAACTAATATTTGTAAATCATCAAAATTCTTAATTATACCATCTTATTATTCCCAAATATCTTAAGAGTTTCTTAATTATGGGTTCCTTGCAGCACTGATGGGCTGCATACATCGGGTCAAATCAGATTTTATAATGGATCGTCAGATCTAATATGGTATGCACCAAGGGATAATTGTAGCATCTACCACCCTTGGGGTCCATATGCTATTTGCATCGGTAATAAGAATAGCACCAACCCCACATTTCGATGCGTGAATGGGTTTGAACCCGTGTCACAGAGGGATTGGGATTCTGGTAATTATTCTGGAGGATGTACCGTGAGAATCGCTGCATGCAAGCTTTGGACAAATAATAATCATCCATTGGACCTCCAAGAGGATGTTGAAGCGGGTCAGGACATTTACATCCGGTTCACAAGAGGTACAATTTCTTTCTTCTCTGCTCTCATCATTGTTATCTTGATTCATTCACAGGTCAGTTTGATCCATTGGTTGAAACACAAATGACCCCATAGTGTTTTTTTTTTTTTTTTTTTCTTTGTAAATATAAAGAAAATGATTTTCTATAGAAAGCATTATTCACATGACCATTCTCTATTTTTTGTTATGTGCATAAAATGATTTACCATACTAATCTATTTGATAGATAAGGAATTCATCCCAAATATCAAATTTGGTAGTTCATCCCAAGTCTCAACTGCATAGCCCGTATATTATGGATCTATTCTCTTTGTTTTTTCATTGATCCTACTATTTCAAAATGGGAAGGAATTTAGCAAATCAATAACTAACCGATAGATGATGTGGTCATCAATATGTGTAGTGAATTTGGAGTAAACTCCATGACTATGTGAAAACTCAGTCCTATATATAATAGGTTACATAAAGTCCATTAGTCATTTCTAATAAACCATGTAACTGCAATAAATAGGGTAAATGGTTAGTGATCTTTCGTACCAGGTGATCCTGAGCCAATGAGATTATCTTCGATCATTATCACCATTGCAATAGTGATCGTGATTGTTTTCTCTGGTATAATGAGAGAGCGAGTGGCTACCGAAAGAAAAGGTCAGTAGTAAAGTAACCCATTAATGTGGGTTGCACTCCCTTAGCCCATTATTAGTCCATGAATGATTCATTCTAATAAAATACATTTTTTTCTGTTCATATCACTGGATGTATTCTAAGAATGGTGTAGATTTTTCAAAATCAGTTTACACGGAAAACAATCGAGAAATATCAAATTTTCCTTTTGATGGGGATGCTGAATGTGCCAGAGACATGAAAGGTCCAAACAAATTTGGAAAAGATGAGAAGAGTATAGATGTACCATTTTTTAATTTTGAAATCATAATGGGTGCTACAAATGACTTCTCCAACCTAAATAAGCTTGGACAAGGAGGATTTGGACCTGTTTACAAGGTTTTTTATATTTTATTTGGTTATATCTTTAATTGATTTTAAACTTTGATTATTAAATAGAAAAAACTTTGTTTGACAATTGTGCCACAAAGAGTGTTAATGAGAGGACAAGAAATAGCTGTGAAAAGGCTTTCAAGGAATACTAGACAAGGTCTAGATGAATTCAAAAATGAGGTCTTATTAATTGCTAAACTTCAGCACAAAAATCTTGTTAAACTTCTAGGTTATTCTGTTAAAGGAGATGAAAAAATTCTACTTTACGGATATATGCCCAACAAAAGCTTGGACTTCTTTATCTTTGGTGAGTGTCTAATTTATTTAAAGAAATTTGAATCATCTTTCATACTATTCTATATCTCAATTTATTTATATGATATGCCATCTATTGAATCTTCATTTTTCACTCATCAAACATGATAGATCAATAACGATGCTCAGTGTTGAACTAGGAAAAATGTTTTAATATCATACTAGGAATTGCTCGAGGGGTTCTTTACCTTCATCAAGATTCTAGGTTGAAGATTATTCACAAAGACTTGAAAACTAGCAACATCCTCCTAAACGAGGAAATGAACCCTAAAATTTCAGACTTTGGTTCAGCGAGGGTTTTTGGAGGAAATGAACCCTAAAATTACTCAAATGTTATGGTTCTATTTTTTATTTTAATCTATCAAACACCTAATATTTTAATGATGGTGAAGTGTAGTGGATATATGTCTCCAGAGTATGCAATAGATGGAATTTTCTCAGCTAAATCTGGTATCTTCATTTATGGGTTATGGTACTAGAGATTATATGCGGGAAAAAGAATGCAGGTTTTCATTCAGAACACTCTTTGAGTCTCCTAGGATTTGTAAGCACTTAATTTCTAAATTTCATTAATCACTTTCCTCAATGTTTCTCATAATTTCTGACTTGAGTTTAAAATGATTTCAGGCATGGGAATTGTGGAAAGAGGACAATGTGTTAGATTTTATGGACAAATCTCTTTGCGAATCCTATAATGCATGTGAAGTTTCAAAGTGCTTTAATATTGGGCTCCTATGTATACAAGAAAATGCAGGTGATAGACCAACCATGATGAATGTAGTTTCCATGCTAGTCAGAGACTCAGAGATACAACTTTTCCAACTCCAAAAGAACCAGCTTTTATTGCAAGGAAGTATTGTCCATCTAACACAACTTCTTCATCTGGTAGACCAATAATATGTTCTAATAATGAGCTAACAATTACCGAGGAAGAAGGTCGGTAGTATAATATTTGGTTGATGATGCCACGGAAAATTGGAACACCTTATTGTAAATCTTGTTTATTTTGATCTGTTGATTCATATTTTTTACTGCACAATAGAACGAAGTAACAGGTGGTTTCATCTCTTACATTGAAGGTGCTTGATAGTCCATGATAGGGCTTCAATTGACATAAAACTCCTTAACTTTATGTTGTAGCATCACGTCATATAGCATATGGACAGCCAGTGGGCTGTTTTCCTCTCTCTCTCTCTCTCTCTCTCTCTCTCTCTCTCTCTCTCTCTCTCTCTCTCTCTCTCTCTCTCTCTCTCTCTCTGTGTAGTAACGCAAAGCAGGATCATGTCAACCGTGGAATTCTGAAATCTGGTGTTAGTTCCTTAATCATTTCTCTTGCATCCCTAAGAAACTCATTATCTAGAATTACAATAACAGGAAGAAAAAGTAATTCTCTGCTCATGGCAATGCCTAAGGTGGAGGGGTGAATAACTATTTTGCTGTAACTAGCTTTGTGTTGTTGCGATGTCCAATTTGTTTTGGATGTCTTTCATGTTCAAATTTTCCTCTTTTTGATTATTCTTCTTTTCTTCTTTTAATATAATAATAAAAAAAATTATCGTGTACCACCTCTAATTTAAAACCTTATGTCTTTTTTTTTGTTAACCAAGGTGTCCGGGCCAGCTTAATCCACACAATCCCCAGTTTGCCCTAACCATCTGGACAACCCACGGGTGGGTAAATCTGATGTCTTATAACACCCTAGTTTGCTAACAATATCGAGTACATCGATCCTTAGTTTATAAACGAAATTACACTTAAATTCATACCATTAGAGGAAAAACATAAAGAGATCGATGACGTAGTGTGGTCGTTATTTTGTAAATGGCAAGTTTATTCTTAGAGGAAGGATAAACTTACTATTTTACCCTTCCATGTAAAATCCCCAAATTAATCGATTAGAATATTGAGTTGCAGGTTTAGGGCTGCTCTATTCTACAAGTGACTAACGTCGATGTTGTCGACGATGAAGACAATGATGACTACCGTGGATGATATTCTGTGAGTGAAACCCATGCTTCTTCGAAGTTTGTCACACACTATTGTCCCTGTTGTGTCTATGAGTGAAGCCCATGTTTATGAGGTTTCTTCTAGCTTGACAATGGCAGAAATCTGGGTCAAGAACCATGTTCTGACCTACTTTCCTTCGACCAAAATTACAACCATTGTGGTGGAAAATGTTGTCCTCTACAATAAAAATCATGAAGAGAAGTGGGGTTTGGTCCTGCCATCTATGAAGAACATTTACTACTCTTTCGCCATTTAGGCGGTTTCTTCTTTTTTGGAAACAAGAAAATGAAGAAACGGAACGTTGTCAAATGATGCCTTAGTGGTGACGGAAGCCTTTTTCTGGTCTGCCCAACTAGATTGGTATATTCTAAATCTTTACACTTTGTTGTACCATCTGGAAAGTTTATACAGAAATAACTATTATATATTTTTGAAATTATTTAGATTGACTGAATTTCAGCAATTTACTCTCAAGAAATTGTATATTAATGGCTTCCTGCATTCATACATTCACATTTTCTAGTTCTGGTTTTTATAAAGCGTTGTTTTAACACTTGACCAACAGACTTTTGGGTATATATTAATGGCATCCTGCATTCATACCTTTCACTTAAATTAAATTTTATGTTCTCAGTGGGTAAGGTAGCTGCATATTTGTTTTTCGAAAGGTTATATTCTTAGATTTTATTGATTTTATTTCTACCTGTTATGTTCTTTGTTACCCAATTCTATGCTTTGGATGATGCCCTCCCTTTTTCTTTTTTTTTTTCCCTTTAATTGTTATATATTCCTAAATGGTTTATAGTACTCTATTAGACAATAATTATTTGTTATAGCATCAAACCTCATTTCATTTTGGTCTTGGTTTTGTTTCCCTCTATTGTTGACTTTAATAGGATCTATAACCATCAGGGAAGATGGAAACCTGACAGTTTTGGATGAACGGGGAAGTATTTTTTGGACCACAGAGGTTTTAATTTTCAACTCACCAGTGATGAACACAAACACAAGTGCAGAGCTTATGGATTCCGTGAATCTCATCTTGATTGGGGAGAGCGTAGATAATGAGCCAATATGGCAGAGCTTCTGGGGGGATTCTAGCACATTAATTCCTGGAAAAAAATCGTCTGCAATTTCGATCTCGTATAATTCCGTGAAATATCATCTTCAGGGGGTGACACGTGTATTGATACCAATGCAATGGTCCAGATATGATTTAAATGACTCTTCACTGATTTAAGGTTTTATTAGTTGTATCAGATCTGGACCATTGCATTGGTATCAATACACGTGTCACCCCCTGAAGGTGGTATTTCACGAAATTGTACGAGATTAAATTGCAGACGATTTCAATGAGTACAATCAAGGTAATATTAAGAGAACATATATGTCAGTACTATATGGAATAAGACTATGAAGATTAATGTAAAACTAACTAATTTTGTTTAATTTGTGGATCAAATTTCATTTTTGACTTAATAATGTATTCCAATAATGAGCTAACAATTACTCTGGAACAAGGTCGGTAGTATAGTATTTGATCAATGATTCTATAGGAAAGTGGAACACCTATTTGTAAACCTTGTTTATTGTGGTCTGCTAATGCAAATTTTTTTGTCAAGCTACAGGACAAAACAACTGATTTCATCTCTTAGCTAGATTGAAAGTGCTTGACTGTCTATGATAGAACTTCAATTTACATAAAAAAAAAATTAAATTAAATTAAATAAATAAATAAACCAGAGTAGAGAGATTACTTGGATCAGTAATGGTCCTGGCCCCTGGACTGGATCTATCTCATAAAAAGGTGGGGAAGGAAGAGTAGGTGGGAGGGTTTGGCTGAATCAGTTTAAGCTGGTTTGATACTCTAAGCATACTAAATTCAAGGTATGTATCGGAAGGTATCATATCATATCGGAGATACTTTAAATTATATCTGTCAGACCTTTTTCCAACAATTATTGGTTCGATTTCGTATTTTCATATATACATACTAAAAAAATACTTAAACCAATGGTTTTAACGATTTTTTTCTAATTTTGTTGGTTTTATATCAGTATCGATCTAGGTTTTATATCGGTTTCCATTTTGGTCGGTCCAGTTTCCAGTTTAATTTGGTTTCGTTTCAGTTGATTTCATAAAACCCCACCAAAAACTGAAACATTAAATTAAGAGTTGAGTAGTTCAATTCGTTACGGTTTGAACTGATAAGTTTTGATTGGTCCAATTGATTCTGGCTGAAAATCAACACCCCTATTGGAGGGAGTTGGCTCTAAGAAAGAAAACGATTGATGCGCAAAGGGGTAGGAGATGCACCGATCTCATGGTTAGCAGGGTGGAGGTTGTGGCTCCCAGAAAGAGAGATGCACAGATAAATGGTTTGAGACAACCGCGTGGGCTATTTTATGAAAGGGTATTGTGTAACGTTTTGAGTGTAATTTCAACCATTTATAAATAGGGGACATAGATTTATGGTCAATTATCCTACCAAAAAAATTAGATTTATTATCAATTATGATTGTATGGTTCCTTAAAGCTCTCTGAAAAAAAAAAAAAAAAAAAAAAAAAAAAAATCTCTTAAAATTATTAGGGAAAAAGAACGTTACAATCTAATGTTCCTCAGACCCAGAAGCAGGAGGGAACAAAAAGACTACTCCCACCCCTTATTTGCCTATCATGAGATGAAGATGCTTTCCCATGCCCTTTCAATCTCTCATTATCTCATGCCTTGACACAAGATCGGTGCAAGTCAACCCCATTTCTAGTTCAGGTTTTGAGACCTTGTAACGGTAATATTGAACCATTAACCTTTTTATGAAGAAAGAGGGAAATATGTTAACCCAATGAATGATACACGAAAATGCCCATTGATAAAGAGGGATACATAGACCTCATTTTGTATTGTAGATAAATTCAACCCTTAGGATGCGTTTGGTAACTTTTCGTATCAAAAGCGAAAATTTCAGTTTTCGTGTCAAAATATAGTTTTTTTTTTTTTTTTAACGAAGAACTACCTTTTCTCGTTTAGTAAATTCTCCTTTTTTTCGGTTTTTCACTTTTTGTTAAAAAAAAAACGAAACACATCATAAATGCACCAAACGCTTTATTCCGTTTTTTTCATACTCATAAAATGAAAAAATTCCAAAAACGTTTTTTTAGAACGTTACCAAAAACACCCTTATTTTCCTGTCCTTCTTCGTCCACCAACGTAACTTACTTTTATGCTACAGTTTTGGAGGAAAGAGGATAGGGAATGTTTGCCAACTCTAATTAAACCTGAGATTAATTAGAAAGTGGAGTTGAGGAATATAGTGAAAAGAATTATTTTTTTCTTTTTGGATTAACAGAGAATAGAGATTTTATCTACTACTAATCAATGAGAGAATGATCAAATCACAATTTTGACCATTTGGGAATTGTATGTTTTGCTATTTTAACCATCGCTAAAAGTGAGAACTATTGCTGTAAATTCCCGCTCAGTTGACACTTGCAGATCACAGATAAAAAACTGGCCTAGAGGGGGTCTCTGGAAAGGGTCCTCCGATGCTTAAGTCAGTATATTTGTAGAAGGGAAATCTTAGAATTAGCTATGAGTGTTCTAAACTGTTTATTCCATTTTGGTTGAGTTCCCCTTATATCTTGATTGGTGGGTTCTCCTATTAGCTCATAGATCTCTTTCCTTGTTGACGTGGATTTGTAAGCTATTGGTGGACTCATCCGTGGGTTACTCAAATGATTAGGATAAATTGGGGATTATGTGGATAAGTGCATGGCACTAGGTTCGATTCTCCATTTATGCATCTCCGATTTAAGTGGAGATTGTGGCAGTGGATTGCTATGCTAGCCTCCTCAAGGATTAGTCGAAGTATGCATAAGCTGATCTGAATACCTCAGTTAACAGAAAAAAACTATTGGTGGAGTAATCACCATATGAGTTGAGGTAATTGATCTCATAAATAGTTAACTTGATCATAGCGGTTAATTCAACTACGATTGTCTTTTGGATTTAGTAATCATGATTATAACGATTAATCCAACTATGATTATCCTTAGGCTTAATAACAGCCTATATCATAGTTAGGTTTATTAGCATTCATTGAGTTAACTAGAACCAATTACTAGTGTAAAAAATATAATAATAATAATAATAAAATTCAACATTAGAAGAAAGCATTAGAAATCAAACCCTATCAATTAATGGAATCATTGTGTCAATAAGAAATTAACAAATAAGAAATTAACAATCTTAATTCTACAAGTGTCCACATGGGACATCACTGACATTCACTCAATTCCCCTCACAGGAATCATTAGGTAGGTCACCAGTTCATGTCACATAAAGGTTGAAGTGGCTTTGTCTTTAGTGAAGCCTCCATCATAGACTTCGAAGATTACATATCCCCAGGTTGAAGTAGCATTTAGAGTGTGATTAACCATACTGATCAGTATAATGGGAAGAGAAAGAGGAACAAGCAGGCTCCCAACCAGACGGTTCAGTTGTTCCATATCATCATTCACGGTACTCTCTTTCTTCTTATCATGCTCTTCTCTTCTACTACGCTCATCAGCAGTAAGAGACATGATTGTTATGAGCCAGGCGATTCATGATGGAGAAACTATTGTTTCTGAGGGAAAAAAATTTCAATTCGGCTTCTTCACCCCCAATGGTGTTGAACTTGACAAACGATATGTCGGAATATGGTATTATGGGTTACCTCAAAATTCAACAACAGTAGTGTGGGTAGCCAACAAAGAGAAACCACTCCCAAATATGAAAGGTATTATTAAATTTTGTTTCTACATTTTTTTGTTCCATGTTATCTAAAGCCTTCACCCCTTTTTTTTTTGTTTCTTAAATTATGTTTCCGTACATGATTTAGAATTCTGTATCATCCCCATGTGAATTTTTGGATGGGGAAAGGAACTAAGTGACTTCATTTAATCTTTATTTTATTTTACTTTTTTTTTTTTTTTTTAACAGGATATATATCAATCACGGAAGATGGAAAACTAAAAGTTTTAGATGAACAGTGAAGTGTGTTTTGGTACTCGAAATTGAAGGTTTCAAACCCAGTAACAAGCACAAGTGCTAAGCTTATGGATTCCGGGAATCTCATCTTGATTAGGGAGAATGGAGATGATGTGCCAATATGGCAGAGCTTCGAGGAGGTTTCCAACACATTCTTGCCTGGTATGGGGGCATTGGACTCAAGCAAGGTAATGATGAGTACCATATATTGCAGATAATGAAGATAAGAAACTATAAATTTAAATCAAACTTCTCTTTTACCAAAATATATATATATATATAT